>NC_092343.1:343602847-343911458 GCF_046630445.1 Rutidosis leptorrhynchoides
ACTGAAATTTCTATTAAAACTATTAAAAATTACCATTGTTATTAAAAGTATTATTTTTATTAAAACTATCATTATTATCGATCTCAGTATTATCTATATCATTATTATTAAGGTAATTACGATTATGAAAATAAAAGTATTAATGACATTATTAAAGTTATTAGCATAAAAATAAAGATTATATATATAAATATATATTCAATACACATAACTTAACTATATTAATATATCTATATATAAAATGAAGATATATATTAATCTACTATATAAATGAATTACATCAATAATAATAATATATTTGTTCGATCACAATTATGTGTATTAATATATATACAAATGATATAGGTTCGTGAATCTGAGGCCAACCCTGCATTGTTCAATATAGTTATATGTATTTTTACTACAAAATACATTAGGTGAGTTTCATTTGCTCCCTTTTTAAATGCTTCTGCAATATATATTTTTGGGACTGAGAATACATGCGCTGTTTTTATAAATGCTTTACGAAATAGACACAAGTGATCGAAACTACATTCTATGGTTGGATTATTAAACCGAATATGCCCCTTTTTTAGTCTGGTAATCTAAGAATTAGGGAACAGACACCCTAATTGATGCGAATCCTAAAGATAGATCTATCGGGCCCAACAAGCCCCATCCAAAGTACCGGATGCTTTAGTACTTTGAAATTTATATCATGTCTGAAGGAGGATCCCGGAATGATGGGGATATTCTTATATGCATATTGTTAATGTCGGTTACCAGGTGTTCAATCCATATGAATGATATTTTTGTCTCTATGCATGGGACGTATGTTTATGAGAAATGGAAATATGAAATCTTGTGGTCTATTAAAATGATGGAAATAACTATATATGTTAAACTAATGAACTCACCAACCTTTTGGTTGACACTTTAAAACATGTTTATTCTCAGGTATGAACGAAATCTTCCGCTGTGCATTTGCTCAACTTTGAGATATTACTTGGAGTCATTCATGACATATTTCAAAAGACGTTGCATTCGAGTCGTTTCGTTCATCAAGATTGTTATTAAATCAATTATAGTTAGATATATTATGAAATGGTATGTCTGTCGTCAACTTTCGATGAAATGAAAGATTGTCTTTTCAAAAACGAATGCAATGTTTGTAAAATGTATCATATAGAGGTCAAGTAACTCGCGATGTAATCAACTGTTGTGAATCATTTATAATCGATATGGACTTCGTCCGGATGGATTAGGACGGGTCTTCACATTGTGAATTTTTTTTTAACGAGTATGTAATACCCGAGAGATATATAAATTCACAATTAATATGTTACATTCGTCGAATCTGATTCAGCAAATCATCCATTATACTCCCTACTTTCACAACAATATACATTCTTTTATAGAAATCAAAACAACCATACTCATTCAAAATTTAATTACATATTCTGATTTTGAAATCTCAGAATTCAACTCGAGATATGACCAAAATCATCACTCTTAGATCCTTACATCTTTCACAAGCTATACTTTGACTTCAAAACTGTGTTAGAACATCATATGTATATTAACAATTACAATCTATGTTCAAAACCCTTCGAAATTCCTGAAGACACTTCAAATAATGAACAATCGAGATGATGATCCAACCAAATATTAACCACAGTCTTGCATCTGAAAAGCTCTTGAAACCAGAGTCATAATTTAACACGTATCCGTGTCAGACCCTTTGTCATTTATTAGCAAAAATAACTTTGCAATTTCATTTCAAATTAGTCAGTTTTATCACAGCTTTAGCAAGTCAACTTCGACTTTTCAGTTGAAACAGTCTTATTATAACCTTGATATAGACGTTGCCCTTTCGTCATCATTACCAGAGAACCTTTTATGTCTCACCGCATTAAAAATAAACTTACCAACAACTTCACTGATCTTTGACTTTCTGAAAAGTCATTATATTTATCGAAACCCCATCATTTACTCATCTGCATCTTGTAACAAGAATTGTCATGCCAATTACTGGGAATCAGCAATCAGTATTTCGAAATCTTGCAGCATGTCTCCGCCAACGGTTATAGGTGTATATATAACGACTATCACCTAGACTTATATACTTTGAATGTGAAGTTTCTGAAAAACACCCTAAACTGCGAACTACTTCTTCGAAGTTTGGAAAATGCTGATGAAGCAGCAAAAACTGTAAACGACCTTAAAAGTCAAAAGTTTGATAATAAAGGATAGTGTGTTGAAAAAGCTCAGAAAAAGAGAAGGTTTGGAACTGGAAAACGGATTAAGCAAACCATGAAAGAGGCTGTGGACAAATCACAAAGACTAAACCTGTCTTCAAAGAATCCAAATGATTCAGTGTCTGCTGAAATTATTATCAAATACCTTACTCCTGACTCTAAACCCTTGTGAATAATATTCTTCATCATCCTCTGATCTTAGATATTCTAAGATATCATCATATCTTTCATTATAAATATCTTCAATGTTTCTGAAGATATCTTCATAACTATTGTTATTCGAAATCATTTATCTCTTTGCACTATCTGTGTTACATCATAAAAGAAACTATTTTAGTTTCTAAATTCTGAAAAAATTTGAATTTAAATTATGTATACTATTGAAGTAGTGTTGGAAACTGAAGCATGAGTTAGTATAATATAATGACACTTGATCAACGTGATTATATTACAGTAAGTCATGCTGAGTTTTTAAATGGAACGTGATGATTCACAGATCATAACATCATCATGTGCCATGTTACACGACTCTTGTATTCTATTTAACCTCTAAAATATTAAGAAAATATTTCTTGATGATTCGGTCTTTTCCAGGGTATTCTGGTAATTTAACAAATCAAGACTGTGCCATTACCATTTCCTTCTTAGAACATTAAAAATGTTCATTCTGAAATTTATATCTGCGAATTATGGACCATTACAAGCGATGCTTAATCGCAAGAAGAAGAAACGAAAGGACAATGCTCCAAAATAGAAATTGGAGTATAAATTGCAGCAAATAGGAGGGAGTATTATCTGTGGATGACAATGATTATAGAAGACAGAAGCAGGGACTTTGAAGTATAAGGGAAGATATAAAATCCAACAACAACCCAGAAATTACAAACTATATATATCGATGCATATAGCAATATAAAGACACGGGAGAACTAAAACACTATATAACCAAGAGTATAGTAGAAGTAAATAGATTCTTCCGGCGGCAGTTGAAAAAGAAGAATGACAGATATGAAAGTTAGGAGTATATCAAGAATCAGAACTGGATAGAGCATTTTAGCGAATGCTATAAAGTATGAATTGAGGAAGAAAGAATAAAAGGTGTGAGTTGTGGAAATAAGGAAACGAAGGGGGTGGATATATAGTAAAATATCCGACAGAGAAATCAAAACAAATTATCGCATTTAATCAAAGCGGATCCTAACTTCCTTAATTACCGAAGAACCAAATCTTATTACGAAGATTTTCTCTAAATTTCTTGAATTCCGAAAATCAACCGTGACTATGTCATTGGTTAAAAAGAACGTGCATTTACTCATTTCATTCTTTTGTGATAACTTCACTCGTACTCTTCACAAAAAATCAAATTGCTTTATCTATATTACTTGATGATAATAAAACTCTAATTTTCAACTCGTATACGTCATGAAAACATACTTATTGTCAGCCATGACCATCCCATTCAAATTTCGGGACGAAATTTCTTTAACGGGTAGGTACTGTGACAACCCGGAAATTTCCAACCAAATTTAAACTTTATCTTTATATTATTCTGACACGATAAGCAAAGTTTGTTAAGTTAAATTTCAAGAATTTTAAATTGTGTTCATACATTCATTATAACCTCGACCAAATTCCGACGATTCACGAACTGTTATATATAAATAAATATGTATATATATATATATATATATATATATATATATATATATATATATATATATATATATATATTATAACTTGAAAATATTAATAAAGTATTAAACGTATAATACTTTACATGAACGTATTTGTTTCAATATGTTTATAGATGGAATAAGAAGATAATATCAAATGATTGATTTATCAGATGCATTGTGATATGATTACGGGTCTATGTTATGAGGTCCACTGTGAATTAAGAAATCTATTCTTTTTGATAACATTCGGAAAATGCTAAAGTGATTTATAAGTAAGAACGTGGAGTAAGAACGTGGAGTATAAATAACTTAGATGTTGGATATCGACAAGTTAAGTAACTCGATATTTTTCATTAAGATGATTTCATACGTTTATTTAACCTTTGAACTTTATCGCATGCTTCACCAACAGACTGTAATTTAAAAACATGAAACCTATTATGAATATATATGATTTTACTTTTCTAAAACGTTTTATGATATAACGATTTCCATTATTTTAACCTTTAAACAAAATGATTCTTAAATATATTTAGTTTTGGAAAACAAAATTATCATATTTATTTGATTTAGTTTCAAACGTACAAAAACGTTTTCAGTTTAAAAAGAACTTTATTATTAAAATGTATATAACTTTTATAAATATCTAGAACTACTATTAACAACTCATTACTTAACCAGTATGATAAAGATAAAGATATTTATATTTTATTTTATTAAATATATATAATGATTTAAATTAATATTATATATATTTATACGCGTATTATACGTACATAGTTTTATACTTTTACTATACTTAAACTTTACCTTTAATTTATTTTTGCTTTACCTTAACTTTAATAATTCACTTTAATAATTCATACTTTAATAATTCACTTTAATAATTCATACTTTAATAATTCACACTTTAATAATTTACTTTAATAATTCATACTTTAATAATTCATACTTTAATAATCCACTTTAATAATTCAAAAATCTATTATAAATAGAATTCAATAGGTTTCATTATTTCATAGAAACTTGAAAATATTTTCTCTAAACACTCTCAATCGATTTACATATATATATTTACTCCGTATTATTTCAAGATATTATCAGTATACATAAAATATTACGACGGAGTGCTGTCCGAGTGATTTCAAAATTGTTTTTCGAGCTGGATAGAGCTAAGGAAATTATGGGTTATAGCTATAGAGGTTATGGGTATGGTTCGGGAGTATTGCTCGTGAGTCAAACTAGTGTTTATCATCTCCGTTGCGTCTACGTACTTTTCCTGCAATATTGAATCTCAATATTGATACGTGAGCACTCATAACTTAACTTTTATATATTATTAGTGTATCCCTGACTAGTGCTCGAGTATATATATAGGATTATGCATGCTTATAAGTTCGTTATTGTCATTAGATAGGTTATGTCGAATCTTGAATTAAATACATATGCTATTAAGATAAGGTATATGATATGCATGTCGTTGGAAAGCTAGCGAAAATTTGAGAACTTTTCATCTAGATATCGAATGGTTTCGATGAACGGTTTAGAAGTTATAGTCAATTGAATTTTTGTATTATTATTAAAAATGATTATTATTATCGTCATTATTATCGTCGTTATAATCTATTTATTATTATTATTATTATTATTATTATTATTATTATTATTATTATTATTATTATGATTATGATTATTATTACTAGCTATCAATGTTATAATTATGGTTATAATCATTATTGTTATTAGTGTTATTATTGCTATTATTATTATTATTATTATTATTATTATTATTATTATTATTATTATCATTATTATTATTATTATTATTATTATCATAAATATAATTATTATTAACATTGTCATTACTAATATTATTATTATTTTTGTATTGTTTTTAAGTATTAGTAAAATTATTATGATTATAACTATGATTATCATTATTATTATTTGTATGAAGATAATAAAGTTTAGTATTAGATCATTAAAACTTAAGACTTGTATCATTTTAAAATTTATAGTTTTATTGTTATTATTACCAGTATTATAATTAGTATTAGTAATATAAATATTATTATTATCAATTATCAGTATCATGACTATTAGTATTATTATTATCATCATAAGTATTAGTATTATATAGATATTAAAATCATTGTCATAATAATCATTAACAGAAAAAGTAATATTTTTACAATTATTATTATTAATATCACTATTATTATCATTAATATAGTTATTATTAACATTATTATTTTTGTCAGTGATATTAATTACTATAATTATTATCATTTTCACTAATATTAATATGACTTAGTATCATTATAATTACTATTTTTAACAAACAAATGTATATGTATATGTATGTATATATATATATATATATATATATATATATATATATATATATATATATATATATATATATATATATATATATATATATATATAATATTAATATGACTTAGTATCATTATAATTACTACTTTTAACAAACAAATGATATATATATATATATATATATATATATATATATATATATATATATATATATATATATATATATATATATATATATATATATATATATATTTAATACTTATAACATAATCAATATTTTCATATACAAAAAGAATATAAGTGACATATATATATATATATATATATATATATATATATATATATATATATATATATATATATATATATATATATATAAATATAAAAATGATACAATTAATAAGATTAACTATATATCAACTTATTCGATTACAATAATCTGTATTAATAAATATACAAATGATATAGGTTCGTAAATTCGAGGCCAGCCCTGCATTGTTCAGTTGTTCAATATCGTCATATGTATTTTTACTACAAAATACAGTATAGTGAGTTTCATTTACTCCCTTTTTAAATGCTTTTGCAATATATTTTTGGGACTGAGAATACGTGCGCTGCTTTTATAAATGTTTTAAGAAATAGACACAAGTAATCAAAACTACATTCTATGGTTGGATTATCGAATCGAATATGCCCCTTTTTAGCTTGGTAGCCTAAGAATTAGGGAAATGACCCCTAATTGACGCGAATCCTAAAGATAGATCTATGGACCTTGACATGCCCCATTCAGATTAAGAATGCTTTAGTACTTCCATTATCGTGTTCGATGAGAGTCCCGGAATGATGGGGATATTCTATATGCATCCTGTTAGTTCGGTTATCAAGCGTTCACCATATGAATGATTTTTATCTCTATGCCGTGCGAAATGCCTGATATGAGATTATGTTTATAAGAAATGGAAATGAAAATCTTGTAGTCTATTAAATTATGGAAATGATTGATTACGAAAACTAATGAACTCACCAACCTTTTGGTTGACACTTTAAAGCATGTTTATTCTCAGGTATTAAAGAAATCTTCCGCTGTGCATTTTCTCATATTAAAGATATTACTTGGAGTCATTCATGACATATTTCAAAAGACATTGCATTCGAGTCGTTGAGTTTATCAAGATTATTACTAGGTCAATTATAGTTGGATATATTATGAAATGATATGCATGCCGTCAACTTTCGATGTAATGAAAGTTTGTCTTTTAAAAACGAATGCAATGTTTGTAAAATGTATGATATAGATGTCAAGTACCTCGCAATGAAATCAATTATTGTGGATCGTTTATAATCGATATGGATTTCGTCCAGATGGATTAGGACGGGTCATGAAAGTTGGTATCAGAGCGGTGGTCTTAGAGAACCAGGTCTTGCATTAGTGTGTGTAACTAATAGTTGCTTAGATGCATTAGTGAGTCTGGACTTCGACCGTGTCTGCATGTCAAAAGTTTTGCTTATCAATTCATGTCGAAAATTACCTGCTTATCATTCATAGGGAATAACTTGCTTATCATTCTTAGTCTAGACACATCTTACTGCATTGATTGCATGAATAGTGTATAGACAAAATTCATATTTTAGCGTATCTGCTAATTCATATCTTAGCGTATCTGTTACTGTAAACTTTGCCTAGTATATTCCGTAAATTCCTCTGTAATCTACGAAATCTTTTGTTCTATATATATATATATATATATATATATATATATATATATATATATATATATATATATATATATATATATATATATATATATATATATATATATATAATTAGAATACCACCCGATAGCCGAAAATCAGTTCATATAGAAAATTCTTTATTCAATCGTATGAAATGGAACTCGCCACTAGTTCATGTTCCTCGGATTCCGATATGGATATTCACCTAAGCTCCACAAGCAGTATAACTGGAATGGATCAAAAAATCCGTCATCACCAATTCTGGATGAATTGGGGATGGGTTCGTAGTCGACTTAATCAATGGAGACGCGAAGAAGGCGATCCCTTCCACCAACCGAATTCACCTCTTGGTGAAGAACCTGAAGCACTTACCGGCGAACCTGTCTGAAACACTATATTCACCCTCATTGTCAGGATATCCCATAACGATTATATGATATCCTAAATCCTGAACCTTATTCATCCACTCGTTTCGACCGACAATCATCTCGGAATAATGAAAGAAATCAACAAGCTCCGCGCTCGAGTAATCAATGTGGAGAATATGGTACAAAACTTACCAGCTTCAACAACATCCCCGGCACCAACAATACCGCCAGCACCAGTAGTACCACCAACAACAACATCCGCATCACACATCTCGACATCATAATCTATACCTCGAACATCAACGTCATACGCACCATAGATACCAAGGAGTACTAACAACAATGAACGATGAAGTATTGATCCATAACTTCATTGAAGAAATATTCTGTGAAGAATATGTTGTTTCTAGAAGATTTAAAGATTACTTATTCTAGCTCAAACCAAAAAGCAAATGAGTTTAATATCATATTAACTCAATAAATCCATGATTACATCTGACGAAAATATATATGTAAGTATATTTTCATAAAGATTTTAATTAAAAATTCTTTTGTACAAACTATTAATGGTGAGAATATTTTAACGGGTAGGTAATACCCAGGGAATATTTAGATTTCACTTTAATAAGTTACATTGTACATTCTTCGAATTTGATTCAATAGTCATTTACTATTCTACTTACATCCACAGTTATACGAATCCGTTCACCACAGAATAACCATTTTCATTCAATTCCATATTTGGATTTTTGACCTATCAGAATCCAACAAATGGCAAAATGAAGAAAACATTGGACAAAATAAATTTTGTTAGAAACAAACAAATTAACTATGAGAAATTTTGTTAAGAATCCACGCTAACTGTTCCTAGCTAACTGTTCCTAGCTAACTGATTACATTTTATTTATCGCATTTTATTTATCGCAATTTTATTTATCATCATTTAAATTCTGTTATTTATTTTACGCACTTTAAATATCGAGACACGTATACAAGGTTTTGACATATCATATCGACGCATCTATATATATTATTTGGAATAACCATAGACACTCTATATGCTGTAATGCTCGAGTTCGCTATACAGGGTTGAGGTTGATTCTTAAATAATATATATACTTTGAGTTGTGATCGAGTCTGAGACATGTATACAATGGGTCACGATACGTATTAATTAAGTCGAATGTTATATATTAAACTACATATGAATTATTGAATTACTAATTATGGACTGCTAACTGTGGACTGCCAACATTGGACAATTAAAATGAATTAAAATATTGATTATAACATATGAAACTAAACAACTCTTCAAGTTAGCCACTTGATTTCATCTTAAACCTCAATTGTATCTTGACAATTCCAATCTGCGTTCAAACCTTTCATGATTCTTGAAAACACCTCAATCGAGAAGATGAATCAACTGCACTTCATTTACGGAAGAAAAGATTGACGCATATAGTTATGCACCTGAAAACACTCGGAACCTGAGTAAACGTTTAACACATATCTGTGCTAGCTCTTTAGGCATTGTTATTACCAAAAATAACATTGCAAAATCTTTTTCAAATTAGCCAATTTTGTCACAGCTCCAGCAAGTCAACTTCGACTTTTTGTTCGAAACAACCTTATTATAACCTTGATATATATGATTACCTTATTCATCATCGTTACCGGAGAAACTTTTTATATTCCACTATATTACCAACAGATGTACCAGCAACCTCATTGCTCTTTGGCTTAAATCTCTCTGATAAATCACTATATTTATTTATTGAAACCCTATCATACACTCATCCGTATCTTGTAACGAGAACTGTCATACCAATTATTAAGAATCAACAATCAGTACTTTGAAAACTCAAAGCATATCTACATCAATAGTTATATGTATAACATTTATCTCTTAGAATTATAATCTTTCATTCTGAAATTCTGAAAAGCACTCAGCCTACAAATCAATACTCTGAATGTCGAAAAAGCTGAATGAAGCAGCAGAAACTGTAGACAACCGTAAACGACCTTAACCGTCAAAAGTTTGATGATAAAGAATTGTATGTTGCAAAGCTCGGAAGTGTTGGAACTGGAAAACGGATTGTGCAAACCATGAAGGAGGCTGTGGATAAATCGCAAAGAATAAATCTGCCTTCAAAGAATCCAAATGATTCAGTATCTGCTGAAGTCATTAACGAATACCTTATTCCTGACTCTACACTTTTACGGACAATCTTCATCATCATCCAACGATATCAGAAATTATAAGAAATTATAGTATCTTTCATTATAAATATCCTTGATATTTCTGAAGATATTTTCATAACTATTCTTATCTGAAATCATTTATCTCTTCAAGATATCAGTGTTACATCAGAAAGGAAACTGTTTTAGTTTATAAATTCTGAAAAAAATTCGAATTTAAAATATGAATGTTTTTGAAGAAGTGTTGGAAACTGAAGCATGAGTTAGTATAATATAATGACACTTAATCAACGTGATTATATTACAGTAAGTCATGCTGAGTTTCTAAATGAAACGTGATGATTCACAGACCATAACGTCATCATGTGACATGTTACACGACTCTTACATTCTACCTAATCTCTGAACATATCAAGAAAGTATATTCTTGATAGCTCTATTCTTAGTAATTCTGGTAAATAGAAAAATCATATCGAGCTATTACGTTCATTTTGTTAGAACATTAAGTTCATTCGAAACTCCATACTTACAAATTCTGGACCGTTACTCGCTTTAGTAGAGGTCGAGAAGATAATAAAAAGGCAAAGAGCTCCAAAATATAAGAGAAAATATAAATCCCAATAACAACACGGAAATTACAAAACGTGTATATCAATGTTTATCGAAACATAAATACACGGGAGAATTAAAAACACTATAACTCCAAGGGCGAAGTAGAAGAAAACAGATTCCTCCGGTGGAAGTTGGAAAAGGAGAATGACTGTTGCGATAGTTAGGGTAAGGACAAGGATCAGAACTGAATTAAGCATTTTCACTATCTTTTGAATTTGAGAATTGAGTATAGGAGTGATAAAAATAATAGAATGGAAGAAGTTAATTTATAGTGAAATATCTGATAAAGAAATCAAGGCAGATAATTGCATTTAACTAAAGAGATTTTATTCACCAAAGAATCAAATCTTTCAGATCTCAACGATTTTCCCTAAATCCTCTGAATTCTAGAAATCAACCATATCTATGTCAAAAGATTTGACGAAACACTATTTATTCATCTCACTCTTTTGTGATAGCTTCACTCATACACTTCGAGTAATCGAATCATTTTATCCATATTATAATATGGTAATAAATTTTATTTTATCAACTCATATTCGTCATGAAAATATTTATATTGTTAGTCATGATGACCTCACTCAAATTTCGGGACGAAATTTCTTTAACGGGTAGGTACTGTGACGACCCGGAAATTTTCGACCAAATTTTAAACTTGAACTTATATGGTTTCGACATGATAAGCAATGTATATTTAACTGAATCTCAAAAATTTTGGAACTGTTTCCATAGAATCAATTAACCTTTGACTATGCTCGACGATTCACGAACAATTGTGTGTAATTAAATATGTAGTACAACATTTTGAATTAATAAATTATAATTTAATCAATTGAAATTAAAAATGTAAAATGATATAAAGAATAAATAAGTCGTTATTAAAATGAGTAAATATATATATGAATATGATTTCTATATAATTAATAATCATATGTATATTGTATTACATTAAAATATATAAATATATAAATATCATATATTAAACGTATGTTATTTTATATATATATATATATATATATATATATATATATATATATATATATATATATATATATATATATATATATGTTATGTAATTATTAAGTATTACATAATTAATAAATTATGGTATAAATATATTTAATTACAAGTTAAGATAAATGTTATATTAATATTAGTATTATTATTTTCATTAATATTGAAAAACTGTATTACTAATATTATTATTTATAATATAAAAAAATACAAATATGAAATTTGATACATATAACTTGTTATATCTTAATTATTATTTGTATAATTATAAGATATTATTATTACCCTTATCATTAACAGTCATTATTATTATTAATGATATTATTATTATCATTTTTATTATTATAATTATAATTATTTATTATTAATATTTACATCATTAATATTATTATAATGTATAATATATAGATATAAAAATTTAAACATGTAAATTTATATTACTAGTATTATTACTAAATAATATCATTAAGAATCATTATTATTACTATTATATATTATCATTATTATTATAAAAAATAATAATAAAACAATCTATTTATATTAACATCAATAATATCATTATAATCTTTAATATAAATATTGGTATCATTATTCTAAATACTATTATTATTATTATAATTATTATTAACAGATTTATTATGCTATTATTATCAATATTATTATTTATTATTATTAATATTATTAATATATTTATATTTATTAATTATTAATATTATATATATATATATATATATATATATATATATATATATATATATATATATATATATATATATATATATATATATATATATATATATATATATATATATATATATATATATATATATATAAATTAAAAATCAGATTCAATTACAAGAATCTGTTTCACGTCCCCATCCAATCCAATTTTCTTTCTTTTTACTCGATTCCTGCTGTCTCTAAATCGTACGAATCACAAATCAAACAAAGGAATAATCCAAAATTCTGTTAGACATAGGTTTCAGTCTTTATTATTATTTTTTTATTTTTTTATTAGCTAACAGACGATTGTCAATTGGGATACAAATAATGGAATACACATAGTTATGGCCACATCCAGCTAACTTCACAACCTCTTTATCAATTTCTAACACTGTAAGCTTTTATCTGATTAAATGGTACAAGAACATGAAGAAGAAACAGACGGCACCTCTGTTTTGAGTATTTTTTTTTAAAAAGCACAATTTCGAAACAAACTTCCAAATCTATAAATGGAGTTTGTTTAGAAATCTTTTATTTAAGCTATCTCAAAAATCCCAGCCGTTAATTCTTCCTATTGTTTACGAATTTTGGAGTCAAAATTTTAAATTAAAAAGTCAAAAGAATTGTTCTTGAGGAAATTCAAACACGTGTTGATGTTTTAAGTTTAATTGATTTTCTAGAAAGATTCTATGAGTGATTTAGAACTTATTTCGTTCAGGAATCAAGATCTGAAACACCCTAAAATTCAATTTTGATGTTTGAGTTCATGTTGTGTTCTTTGCAGCCACAACGGAATTGTTTTAATTAAATTCTTTTCTGTCAATTAAAATAAAACATGAAGGAGTATTCTGTGTCGTTTATATATTCTAAAACAAATTTGAATTAGCTGTTATGATTTTTTTACTTACCTAGTCGATTGGTTTGGATGAAGAAGAGAAAATAACAGAAAGTAATAATCGGTTATATTTAATATGAGAGAAATATAAATCAAAAACTGGGCAACAGCCCAACGGTTTAGAGTGTTAGCGGGTATTCGGGAGGTCGCGGGTTCGAGCCTCGTTGTGGGCAATTCTTTTTACACAAAGCTTTAAAGGGTATACACAATTATTTTTTTTTAATTTTAATTATTATTATTATTATTATTATTATTATTATTATTATTATTATTATTATTATTATGATTATTATTACTAGCCATCAATGTTATAATTATGGTTATAATCATTATTGTTATTAGTTTTATTATTGTTATTATTGTTATTATTATTATTATTATTATTATTATAATAAATATAATTATTATTAACATTGTCATTACTAATATTATTATTATTTTTGTATTGTTTTTAAGTATTAGTATAATTATTATGATTATAATTATGATTATTATTATTATTTGTATGAAGATAATAAAGTTTAGTATTAGATCATTAAAAATTAAGACTTGTATCATTTTAAAATTTATAGTATTATTGTTATTATTACCAGTATTATCATTAGTATTAGTAATATAAATATTATTAATCTCAATTATCAGTATCATGACTATTAGTATTATTATTATCATCATACGTATTAGTATTATATAGATATTAAAATCATGATCATAATTATCATTAATAGAAAAAGTAATATTTTTACAATTATTATTATTAATATCACTATTATTATCATTAATATAGTTATTATTAACATTGATATTAATTACTATAATTATTATCATTTTCACTAATATTAATATGACTTAGTATCATTATAATTACTATTTTTAACAAACAAATGATATATATATATATATATATATATATATATATATATATATATATATATATATAGATTTAATCAAGAGGGAAGCACTTTTTTGGGGGGAAGTGGGGGGAAGTAATTTTTTTTCGTTTATTGAAAAAACTTTGTTCACGAACATTATAGATTAGATGAAAATATGAACATTTAAAAAAGACACTTTGTGATGAATGTCATTATTTTGGCGGAAAAACGCTAGAAGAAAAAAATAAAAACATTCAATGCATTGAATGTTTTACTGCTGAGTTTTTTTTAAGGGTTTAGAAATTAGGGTTTAAAATTAGGGTTTAGAAATTAGGGGGTTATAAATTAGGGTTTAGAAATTAGGGTTTTGGGTTTAGAAATTAGGGTTTAGGGTTTAGATTGAATATTTTAACATGAACGGTTTAGAGTTTAGGGTTTAGGGTTTAGGGTTTTGGGTTGAGGGTTTACGGAGTAAACCCGAAAACCGAAAACCCAAAACCCTAAACCCTAAACTCTAAATCGGGCTAAATTCGAAAAAACACTTCACACAAGATGAAAACAAAATGATGCAAATAAACTCAGCACAAAACATTCAATGCAATGAATGTTTTAATTTTTTTATTCGAGCGTTTTTCAGCCAAAATAATGACATTCATCACAAAGTGTCTTTTTTAAATGTTCATATTTTCATCTAATCTATAATGTTCGTGAACAAAGTTTTTTCAAAAAACAAAAAAATAAAAAAAAATAATTTGCTTCCCCCTTCCCCCCTAAAAAGTGCTTCCCTCTTGATTATGACCCTATATATCATATGAATGATTTTTATCTCTATGCCGTGCGAAATGCCTGATACAAGATTATGTTTATGAGAAATGGAAATGAAAATCTTGTGGTCTATTAAATTATGGAAATGATTGATTACGATAAACTAATGAACTCACCAACCTTTTGGTTGACACTTTAAAGCATGTTTATTCGCAGGTATTAAAGAAATCTTTTGCTGTGCATTTGCTCATATTAAAGATATTATTTGGAGTCATTCATGACACATTTCAAAAGACGTTGCATTCGAGTCGTTGAGTTTATCAAGATTATTACTAGGTCAATTATAGTTGGATATATTATGAAATGGTATGCATGCCGTCAACTTTCGATGTAATGAAAGTTTGTCTTTTAAAAACGAATGCAATGTTTGTAAAATATATCATATAGAGGTCAAGTACCTCGCAATGAAATCAATTATTGTGGATCGTTTATAATCGATATGGATTTCGTCCAGATGGATTAGGACGGGTCATGAAAGATGTCCTTCTTCGGTATTAACATGGACCGTTAACCTTCAATCACCACCAACACCACCACCGTAATCCACCTTTGTCCTCCGCCCACTACCACCACGACCGTCAACCTACCTCCACGTACCACCACCATCAATCTTGCTCCATCCACAATACCGTTTACCACTACCAACACCGTCGTCCACCAATATCAACATTGGGAAATTAAAAAAAAATAATATTAATCAGATGCGACCAACGGGGAAGGAACTTTCATCAGATATGGCCGGAAATCACCAGCAACTGTGTAGTTACCTTTAGATGTTATGTAGCAGAAAAATTAGGAAAAAAAAAAAGATATTTCAGATCGGGAAAAAAAGCTTTTCAAAGATGGACGGAAACCACCATCACCCATTAGGCTTTATAACACCCAAAACAAACCACCTTCGACCGGTTTAAAGTGCGGTTCAAAAACGGAAAAAAGTCACAAGAACGTGCAGTACATTTCTTCCTGAACTCGGCTCTTGCGGCGATTTCCGACGACAGATCTGAGATATACACATCTATAAACCTCGCCAAATCTGAAAAGATACTACGAATCTAAAAAACACCATCTTATCTGAAAAAATTAGAGTGAAGAATGGGGACCATCATTATCATTATAGATAGGTTATTATTATACGGAGTATAGGGTAAAAAGGTAGTTAAAGTTGTAAACCATAAACTTATTAAAATACGCTAACCCAAACTAAACGATAGGTTATTATGAACCCAATTTTAATTATAATGATGTTTTTTTCTTTCAAGTGATTAAGGTATTTTGCATTTTGCAATATATTCAGAAACCAACCATTTTAGAACAAATCTACCTTCTGAAAACCAACCGTTAATCAATCAAAATCAACCCACAAACGATCGTTAACCGTCTTTTTGAACATTAAGTTAACTAGCCGTTAACCGACCAAAACCACCCCACAACGAAGCGCGGTCTTTAATCCTCGTTTGAACAATTTATTATTTGGATTTAATTAAGAGTTATGTTAATTCTTAGATTTAATCCTTTATATTGAATTTATTTCAGATGAAGTATGTCAAGATCTATATAGCGAAAATTTAATGGCGTCTAATTCTACGTCATCTAATCACCTGAGATATCAATATGACGTGTTTCTAAGATTTGAAAAACAGGTAAGTAAGAAAACTATATAATTTGCGCATTGCTTTCAATAATGTTTTGCTAAAGTTTCATGCTAGTTTTGTTTAGTATATAAATTTACATGAAAAGGAAGCGGAAGTTTGATTACTACATTGATAGGTTAACACTATTTATAGAGAATGTGTTTTGAAATAAATACTTATCAAATTGAGATATCGATATTTCATAAAACGTTTGACAGTACATACTATACATACAAATATACGTCTATATGTATGAAGTGGCGGAAGCAGGATTTTTCTTCACCGGGGGCGAATTTTTTTTTTAAAACCGTAGCAGCTTTTTTGGGCAAAATACGGAGTTTTTGGGACAAAAATTGGAGGTTTTTAGGCAAAATTTTGAGGTTTTTGGATAAAATTTGAAGGTTTGTGGGCAAAATTTGGAGGTTTTGGGGCAAAATTTAGAGAATTGTGGGCAAAATTTGAAGGTTTGAGGTAAAATATGTAGGTTTTGGGGCAAATGGCTTTTGGGTTTGGGGCAAAATGAAAAAAATCCAAATTTTTACACTAAAATTTCGAAATCGACTCGGGGCGGGCGCCCCCCCTGCCCCCCCTCTAAATTCGCCCCTGTATGGATGTATATAACATGGAACAAGAAAATTACTATGATATCTGCTGGTTGAATGTTGGTTAATGGACTAACCGACTAAGTTAAGTATAATGCTTAACCAAAAAATTTGTTTTGATGATGACACACACATATGCATAAGTGGTGATCGATATCTTAACATAAAACACGCAAGTTCACTAATCCATACTTGATCTTGCAAATGACCAAGCCAACCAAAACTTAAAAAATGTAAATAAAGATCATTAAAATACATGGTCAAAGTACGGTCGACCGTACACATAGCCGTAGAAGCCTAGACTGAATCTGCAACGCAGTTTTGTGATAACAAGTTGCACGGCTGCCACCACGGTCAACCGTAGTGCGACCGCAGAATCCTCTGTCACCATTTTTGATCAAATTTAGTTTGACCACTTCCCGACATATATAATTCATGAAACGTTTTTCAACATGCTTAGAATAGATGTCCTTTCCATAATCAATTGAGTCTCGGTCATAAAAACACTAATCTTGGTTAATTACGCTTAATTACATCTTAATGACAAATTAACCATAATTAGGCATAACACATAAGTATTAATCAATAACTTGTGATCTTAAAATTTGTCTAGACATTCTTAGGATGATCACCAAGTACCAACACACATAGGCTAATTTCACTAGAGCACTAAGTACAATTAAAGATTACTTAGTGACAAATTAAGGCTAAATGAAGAACAATACTTTTGAGTAAAGACTTGTAATCCTAAAATACACTTAGATACATTTAAGATGGTCACCAAGTCCCAACTATATATTTATCTTCCCTTGTGCATGTGTTGGACATTAATGTGTGCTTACATATTAATCATGCAATATGTTATATTGCAAGTAAGCTTGCTAAAGCTTAAACCATAGTGTTGTGAAAATATCTACATGATTCATTTTAGAATAACTATCTCTTGCTATATGTGAGTATTACTTGCTACTTGCTAATATGTTTAATACTCATCACTTTGCCAACTTAATTGCAATGCTTGCTATGTGTTTACTAGTTAGAATACTAGGATTCAAGTAACTAGTTTACTCCAATAAATTAAGTGTAAAATGGTTCACAAAGGAATAATGGTCAATTGTCTATTTGTTCTTGTCTAAGTAACACATTGTGATTACTTGTCCAAGTGTGACTTAACATTGATGTCTTTACACCCTTAATGTTTATTTTAGAAAGACATCATTCAATTAATCTCTACTTAATTTTAAAATGAATATGACATGTGATTAATTGAAACTAGAAAGTTAATGACATGTTGACTAGTCTTTAGGATTGAACCAAATGCATTAATGAGGCTAACTTAGTGTTGACCAAACTGAGATTACCCAAAATGTCAATCAAGACACTTCTCCAAGAATGTTAGGTTTACCACTTTTGGAGTGTTATGTCATTTTCACTCAATAAGACCAAATCTCACACACTTAATATATATAGTACCTGTATAGGATATTGGGTTTCTTTTGCAGGTGCTAGATGGAGTAAAGATTCCAAAATGTGATGTTCAAATCTGAGTCAAACGGCTATACAACGGATACATACTTTTGGACAGGAGCACGCACGGTCGAACCACGGTTGACCGTGCTTGTGACCGTGTGACAACAGCTAGTTTTTGAATCTCACTATAAAAGGAAAGCATTGAAGAGCATTTGAAGCGTACCCTCTTGCATATTTCAAAAGCTTATTTCCAGAGATCACAAAGACTTTAATTATTACTCAAATGTGATCAAGCAAGAGAAGATTCTATGATCTTATAGATATAGAATTTGGTTGTTGTAAACTTACTAATCAAAATTATTTATCTTGTGAGTTTACTTAGTGTAATGTATGTCCTAGTATTGTCTTAGGATCATCATTGCAAAATGTATGAGTCTTGTAACTTCAATTAGTAGAAGCATATGCTAGCTTAGTGATCTACTTCCTTAAAGGGACTTAAGAAGTTGGTTAATCTTATTTGAAGATTAATACTTGTTCAACGTGAAGACAAGTTGATCTAGGTTGGAGTTGGTCTTTCAAAGGGATAGAAAGATTAGGTTTGTTGTCTACCAAATAAGTTGAACACTTGTAAATCGGATCTCCACAGGGTTTGGAGAAAAGTGCTTAGTGAAGCAAGAATTCCCGATTAGTGTAATCGGGGAGTGGATTAAGGTGGATTTGTTAACATCCACCCGAACCACTATAAATCCTTGTGTCTATGTTCTTTAAATTACTTTACTTATCATTTTGAACATACACACCACACACATCAAGTTTGAGTTTAATTGGTTGATCATAGTTAATCAAATCTGGTGATCAATCGAAAAAGTATTAAAAACATATCAACTAACTATTCACCCCCTCTAGTTACTTACAATTGGTATCAGAGCGGTTGCTCAAATCATTGCTCTATAAACTTTTTTGAAAGTGTCAAAATTCGTTTTGTGCAAAAAAACTTGAGTCAACGATTCTCGGATCAACTCAAACTTTTGGATACTTAGTAGAATTGGTGAAAAAAGCACCAATCTTTGATAAAGTAGATATTGATGTGTGAAAATTAAGATTTGAAGTTTATCTCAAATCTAAGGATTACTACTTGTGGAGAATAATCAAAGTAGGAAACTTTGTTCCACAAGCTAGTTCAAGACTAGTGAAGTCAACATTTCAAAACAATGAAGTTTTGAAACAATTTGAAGCTATTTCACTACTTCAGGAAGTTCTTCCTAATGAAGAAAGAATGAAGATAATTTCATGTGAAAATGTAAAGGAATGTTGGGATTCATTATGCTCTCAAGAAGAGGAAAACTCTAGGAGTTTAAATGGTAAAAGGGTAAGAGAGAAATTGAAGAAGCTTGGAGATTTTGATAGAGATTGGGAAGATACTCAAGAAAAGGGTTTGGTTGGAAATGAATATTTTTGCCTCATGGGTTCTTAGAATGATTCAAATCAAGATGGTCTAAGTGAAGAAGAGGTTGAATCTCCCTTCAAAGAAGATGATGTCTCAAGCATGGAGTGCAATGAGGTACATGTATTCTATCCATCTAATTATGAAGAATTACTAGATGATTACAAAACTATTAAATTTGTATATGATAGTGATAAGGCTAAAAAGGAACATATATTTCATAGCAATATCCCTCCTAAATAATAGGTTTTCATATGTAATTGTATTATATTTTCATTGTAATTGTTTAAATAAATAAGTGCGAAGACAAAAGGCGAAAACGACGATTTGAAGACGCAAATGACCAAAAAGCTCAAATGTACAAGATACAATCCAAGTGGTTCAATTTATTGATAAGAAACGTCTAAAAATGATAAAAGTACAAGTTGCGGAACGAAAAGTACAAGATATTAAATTGTACGCAAGGACGTTCGAAAATCCGGAACCGGGACATGAGTCAACTATCAACGCCCGACGCAACGGACCAAAAATTACAAGTCAGTTATGCACAAGAATATAATATAATATATAAATAATTATATTAATTATTTATATTTTATATTTATATATTTATTATGTCGACAAGCTAGGAGCCAAAAGTTTGTGAGCTGGATTTTCAAACTCCACGACTCGCGGAGTTTGAAGGCCAAAAACTCCACGACTCGCGGAGCTGCCAAATTCCAAAATGCCTATAAAAGGTCACGAATTCCGCGAGTAAAAATAATAAATAATAATAATAATACTCTGTAATAAATAAATAAATAAATAAAATATAATATATATATAGTATAGGGTAGTTTTATATTAGATTAGTTCGGGTTATGTAAAGTTTATTTTACGGGTTTTTGAAGTCGAAATTCTGTCCGTGTACCACTACGCGATAAATAATCAATGTAAGCTATGTTCTCCTTTTTAAATTAATGTCTCGTACTTAAGTTATTATTATGCTTATTTAAGACAAAGTAATCATGATGTTGGGCTAAAATACTAAAATTGGGTAATTGGGCTTTGTACTATAATTGGGATTTGGACAAAAGAACGACACTTGTGGAAATTAGACTATGGGCTATTAATGGGCTTTATATTTGTTTAACTAAATGATAGTTTGTTAATTTTAATATAAAGATTTACAATTGGACGTCCCTATAAATAACCACATACACTCGATCGGACACGATGGGCGGGGTATTTATATGTACGAATAATCGTTCATTTAACCGGACACGGGAATGGATTAATAGTCTATGGACTTATTAAAATAGGGGTGAAATTATGTACAAGGACACTTGGGGTAATTGTTAACAAAGTATTAAAACCTTGGGTTACACGCAGTCGATATCCTGGTGTAATTATTAAACAAAGTATTAAGACCTTGTTACAGTTTAAGTCCCCAATTAGTTGGAATATTTGACTTCGGGTATAAGGATAATTTGACGAGGACACTCGCATTTTATATTTATGACTGATGGACTGTTATGGACAAAAACCAGACGGGCATATTAAATAATCCAGGACAAAGGACAATTAACCCATGGGCATAAAACCAAAATCAACACGTCAAACATCATGATTACGGAAGTTTAAATAAGCATAATTGTTTTATTGTATTTTTCATCGTACTTTTATTTACTCGCTATTTTATTTAACGTCATTTATTTATTGTCATTTATTTTTCGCTACTTTAATTATCGTCATTTATATTTTCCATTAGGTTTTAATTGTAACTTAAAATATAAATCGACAAACCGGTCATTAAACGGTAAACCCCCTTTTATATATATATATATATATATATATATATATATATATATATATATATATATATATATATATATATATATATATATATATATATATATATATATATATTGTACAAATATAGTTGTTTAAAAATATAGTGTGCAATAAGCCCGCTCCCTGTGGAACGAACCGGACTTACTAAAAACTATACTACTCTACGATTAGGTACACTGCCTATAGTGTTGTAGCAAGGTTTAGGTATATCCATTTTGTAAATAAATAATTAAAACTTGTGTAGTTTGTATCACTTTTCGTAGTAAAATATATAGTATTTCACGTACACCTCGCACGACATCAAGTTTTTGGCGCCGCTGCCGGGGAACTCTGCGAAACGCTATATTTTTAATTTATTTTTGTATAAATATATTTTTATATATTTTTAGAAAAACAATATAAAATAAAAAAAAAACGTTTTTTTTTTTCAAACTCCACGACTCGCGTAGTTTGCAGGCTTAAAACTCCACGACTCGCGGAGCCGCCCTGACCAGCCTGACCAGAAACCCTATTTCGCATTAATTACGGGGTATTATTAATTATTATTATTATTTAACCCTAATTACTTTATTATTATTATTATTTAATTTAAGTTTTTTAATTAATTAGTTATAATTAATTATATTTAGTTTTAATATATAAAAAATTAATACTTTTATAAAATATAAAAATAAAAATATAAAAATAATATTTTTTATAAAAATAAGTAATTTTATCACTTTTTATAATTTGTATCCTTTTATTTAGTGTAATCGTAATATTTTATATATTTTTCGTTCGCAATTAGTTTTAAAATTAGTTTTTCCGTAGTTATTTTATATGTATAGATTCTTAGGCTTTGCCGTAAAATCCCTTAAGTGCTATTTCTTTAAACTAAGATTTAGGTGCTTTAGAATTTTGCGACGATTTTAAAATTTTAGTGCCTTTTAAGTCACGACTCGCTACTTTCTTATTTTTATTTTTCGACGTTTTTCGACGCGCATTCTTTTTCTTTCTTATTTCTCGACGCTTTAGTTTTTAGGACTTAGAAATTTTCTCTATTTCTTATCTACTATCTCAAACGGAAAGAAAAATTATTTAAGTGGTTAAATTAATGAACGTTGACAATTTTCTGCTTCGTAGTAATAGTTGGATTTGTTAGTGGCTGAGTTGTGAGCTTCCGATTTAAAGGGTTCTGGCTCCCTGCTGCATCTTTTGGCTATTTGAAACGTGGGCAAAAGCAGAAAAGTCTATTAATTGGACAACTTATATACGTTTTTCTATTTTTATAACTAATAGGATAATTAGTAAATGCACCACATTGTAGCTAAAATTTGGCCATCGCAATAAAATGGAAAATTTTGAAAACAAGGCTATGGAAACTCTTTTTGATATCCAAAATCAATTAAATCAATACTCTCAAACGGGTGTTGATGACAATTCGTTCGGTCAATCTTGGATCACGAATGACGAAACAATAACTGGTTGTGAAATCTGTGGCGATTATCACTCAACATGGGAATATTATTATTACGTTCCTATGGAAAATTACGTACCCACGGAACCTGAATGGAATGATTATGAAGAATACAATTCAAATTGGGATTATTCCCAAGAATATTTTCAAACTCAACAACCAGTAGACGAGGAAAATTACGTGTCTAAAAATTTATTAGACAATATGAAAATCAAACTCGAAGAACTCAATGCTTAAAATGAACAAATGAGAGAGTTTGTAAACCGGCAAGCTGAAACTCTATCAGACTACACACCTGTTGATCTGAGGAGTATTGTGCAAGAAAATCTCATATCATCGAATTTTGATGAATTCGAGAGCTCCGAAATCACCAATTATCCCGATGATACTTTTTATTCAGTCTTACCAATTTCACAACATATCGACACATTAGCCTCTACCGACGAAATCATCGATCCATCAATGGATAAAGAAGAAGTAAGGGTGACAAATTGGTACTCTTGGGAATACGATAACGTTGAAAATTTTACCCCCGAGGCCAAACCGAACTTCACCATTCCACAACCTTCCAACCCAATATTCTCAATAGACGAGTCATCCACCGGAAATGAACTACGAGCTGTAATAGATAATGACACCTTGAATTTCACCCAATTGGGTAATAGAGGTGAAAACTTTGATCCTGAGAATAAAAGGAAGGAAATGTTAGGAATTGTCCACCCTATAGAAATATGTATGTCGGTGTATATCGATCCATTTGACCAAGAACCAGAAAAGAGACATATCCATTTACTAAAAGCTACACTTAAAAAAGAATTAAGTAGTGACGAATGGGTGAGTCTAAACTTTAAACCTATTGATATATTATACACCACCCGAGATGTAAATAACTGGCTCACTATTTTAATTCGTGGAACTTATTCTACCGACTTCACATATCGTCAGCTAAGTGTGGAGAAGTCTAACCTCACTTAACGTTAAATTCAGGGTTCGGGTTAATGCATAACTCGTTAATAAAAATGCATGATAAGTTAGGGTAAAAGACGCATTTTCAAAAATTATCAAACAGTTCAGAAAAGCAACCGTTTTTGAAGAAAAACATGTGTGATAAAACAAGAAGGAATGAACGATGAGGTGCACCATCTATCATCCTGCAATTTTATGGTATCTTTAACTACTTTCTATACTAATCACCCTCGTGAATTTATAATTATAGTCTGATTTCATGCAAATAAGGGCATTGCATGATCTCAAGTGTGGGGAAGGGTTATAAATTCTCTCGGGTTTGCACTTAGTTTATTTGCCAAATTTTGTGAAAATTTTAAAAATTTTCAAATAAATGAATTCAAAATCATGTTTATACATATTTATGAACGATGAAAATTAGGTGTTAATACCGAAATTATCGTTACCTCGGAAAGGACATAAATTGAGAAACAACCCAAAACGCTTGAATTCATTTAAAATGGAATATAAGAGAATAAAAAGGCAAAGAACATAATAAATAAAAGCCAAGTGTGGGGAGAATATACCAAGTTATTCAATAAAAAATTATCTATCACATGTTTCCGTAAAGTTATTGCAGGTGCTTTTGTTTTGGACTAAATAAACTGTTTTACCCGATTTACTGTAATGAAAGATGGATCTACACGATGAATCAATTCCATCATTAAAAGGAAGTAAAGTCTTCCGAAAAAGACACGCGCTTCTTGATTTAGGTCAAGAAGTTGTCGTCCAGACTAGCTGTAGGTTGACGAAAAATCTAGAAAAGTCATCACTAAAATCAGCAGGAAATCCACGGACCTCAGCATAAAACAGGGTCGCCAAGTGGTCAGACTTATCCTAACCATGAGAGGATCTGTCTCATAAAATGGGGAGGGCGCTGTGCAAATTAGCTTGATAAGACTAATGAATCAGATCCCCAGAAAGGATAATCTCCTTAAAGATTAAAAATCAGCTTTTAAGACTGATATTACTCAATCCTTGAGATTGACCTTAAAGATTGAGAATTACAAACTCATGGAATTCGATAATATCTAAACTCGAGCTTGAACGAGAAAATATTTTGATCAAAATTAAAACCGATTTGTTTTCTGAAAACCTATTTTCAATGCGTTCATTACCATTGAACGTAAAATCCTAGAAATTCACCTGGAATTCATTAGGTCACCTGAACCAAATCGGGTGTCAACCGTAAGAACGGTGGTTACATAGCATGGTCGAAGACAGGACCTTGTGCCAGACCAAAAAATTATAAGGGTGAGCTTTACTATTGCTCCTACAAAGGATAGTAATTGCGTCCGACACGTTATAGACCTTAATTAAATGCATGTCATTAGACATTGCCTTAACAGTTTCTTGTTCATCGCTTTCCTTTACAACCGGACGGTAGTTTGCCGAAAGGTAATATACGGGACAAGTGAACTGGACGTGTTGCTTTCCTAATACAAGGTTAGCAAGTGGGTAACACAAAACGACAAGTGTTGAGCTAAAATTTTCAAATCTGAAACCCACACAACCCATAAAAATATTTTGCAAACACCGGTGAAGGGTTATTCCGGAAAACTTGTCTAGGGTAAAAGCTAGATTGAATTTTCAAAAGATCAAATGTTTTCATAAAGATCCAATTTCCTAACAGATCTAAATTTTCATAGTCATGTGGGACTGTAAACCGCCTTTCAAATGTGCACTTTGCTTTGAAAACCGAAAGTAAATCGGCTATTTGATTGCAAGTGTCGTTGACCTAAACCTGAGGCAACTGTGGATGACACACCCACCTTTAACCATGGTTCTATCGTTACTACCATTGTTCATACCGTCATCTCAAAATCACTAATGTATAAAGTGTGAAGAATAAAGAAGTGATTCGTGTGATGTATTATATTTCAAGTTCTGTATTGCTTGAGGACAAGGAACGTTCAAGTGTGGGGATATTTAATAAGGCTAAAAAGGAACATATATTTCATAGCAATATCCCTCCTAAATAATAGGTTTTCATATGTAATTGTATTATATTTTCATTGTAATTGTTTAAATAAATAAGTGCGAAGACAAAAGGCGAAAATGACGATTTGAAGGCGCAAATGACCAAAAAGCTCAAATGTACAAGATACAATCCAAGTGGTTCAATTTATTGATAAGAAACGTCTAAAAATGACAAAAGTACAAGTTGCGGAACGAAAAGTACAAGATATTAAATTGTACGCAAGGACGTTCGAAAATCCGGAACCGGGACATGAGTCAACTATCAACGCCCGACGCAACGGACAAAAAATTACAAGTCAGTTATGCACAAGAATATAATATAATATATAAATAATTATATTAATTATTTATATTTTATATTTATATATTTATTATGTCGACAAGCTAGGAGCCAAAAGTTTGTGAGCTGGATTTTCAAACTCCACGACTCGCGGAGTTTGAAGGCCAAAAACTCCACGACTCGCGGAGCTGCCAAATTCCAAAATGCCTATAAAAGGTCACGAATTCTGCGAGTAAAAATAATAAATAATAATATTCTATAATAAATAAATAAATAAATATATATATATATATATATATATATATATATATATATATATATATATATATATATATATATATATATATATATATATATAGTATAGGGTAGTTTTATATTAGATTAGTTCGGGTTATGTAAAGGTTATTTTACGGGTTTTTGAAGTCGAAATTCTGTCCGTGTACCACTACGCGATAAATAATCAATGTAAGCTATGTTCTCCTTTTTAAATTAATGTCTCGTACTTAAGTTATTATTATGCTTATTTAAGACAAAGTAATCATGATGTTGGGCTAAAATACTAAAATTGGGTAATTGGGCTTTGTACTATAATTGGGGTTTGGACAAAAGAACGACACTTGTGGAAATTAGACTATGGGCTATTAATGGGCTTTATATTTGTTTAACTAAATGATAGTTTGTTAATTTTAATATAAAGATTTACAATTGGACGTCCCTATAAATAACCATATACACTCGATCGGACACGATGGGCGGGGTATTTATATGTACGAATAATCGTTCATTTAACCGGAAACGGGAATGGATTAATAGTCTATGGACTTATTAAAACAGGGGTGAAATTATGTACAAGGACACTTGGCGTAATTGTTAACAAAGTATTAAAACCTTGGGTTACACGCAGTCGATATCCTGGTGTAATTATTAAACAAACTATTAAGACCTTGTTACAGTTTAAGTCCCCAATTAGTTGGAATATTTGACTTCGAGTATAAGGATAATTTGACGAGGACACTCGCATTTTATATTTATGACTGATGGACTGTTATGGACAAAAACCAGACGGGCATATTAAATAATCCAAGACAAAGGACAATTAACCCATGGGCATGAAACCAAAATCAACACGTCAAACATCATGATTACGGAAGTTTAAATAAGCATAATTGTTTTATTGTATTTTTCATCGTACTTTTATTTACTCGCTATTTTATTTAACGTCATTTATTTATTGTCATTTATTTTTCGCTACTTTAATTATCGTCATTTATATTTTGCATTAGGTTTTAATTGTAACTTAAAATATAAATCGACAAACCGGTCATTAAACGGTAAACCCCCTTTTATATATTATTATTATTATATATATATATATATATATATATATATATATATATATATATATATATATATATATATATATATATATTTATATATTTTGTACAAATATAGTTGTTTAAAAATATAGTGTGCAATAAGCCCGCTCCCTGTGGAACGAACCGGACTTACTAAAAACTATACTACTCTACGATTAGGTACACTGCCTATAGTGTTGTAGCAAGGTTTAGGTATATCCATTTTGTAAATAAATAATTAAAACTTGTGTAGTTTGTATCACTTTTCGTAGTAAAATATATAATATTTCACGTACACCTCGCACGACATCAGATAGTAATCGTGACAAAGTAAAACTTTTAGAAAAGGAATTACATAAACTTAAGCAATTGAACAAAGATCTAATTGATGAAAACAACTCTTTGAAAAGAAAGCTTGAAAAGACAACTATTTATGATTCATCAAAAGATAAACTTGAAATGAACTTGTGTCACGACTCTAGCAAATACAAATCATGTAATCAAAGTCCATTGTCTATTATTAGGAGATTTGAGAACATGGAAAAAATGGGCCAAACTAGCAATTCAATGGAAGAGATAAGTCGAGGATTGGGTAGCCTTAAAATCAATCAAAACCAATGATCAAAATACTAATAAGAATAACCTTTTCAAAAGACTTTGAATTAATGAAAGATTTGTCATATAAATGCAAAATTATTTTGAAAATGATTTTAAGAGGAATGTTGAAGGAAGTCTACTTGTATTAGGATTGTGTGTTTGAATGAAATTATGAATTGCATGCTAAATACAAGTTGATGCATTCTGTGTATACTATATGTATAATTGAATATATATATATATATATATATATATATATATATATATATATATATATATATATATATATATATATATATATATATATATATATATATATATATATATATATATATATATATATATAGACACACACATACACACACATATAAATATAGTATATTACGTGCCATTGATGATGAAACAGCGGGAGGATGTAATCATTCAATGTTAGGAAAAGAAAACTTGTCCTCAAGTATTCTATAGAACCTAAGGATCGTCAAAACGCGCTCAAAAGGAGAAGAAGTGAAGAATCCTTCATCAGAAGATTCACGGCTGAAGCACAGCTGATCGCAGTCATGACCGTATAAACCTTTTCCAACCGTCTTGAAATTTTTCCTCCACGGAAAAGTCCACGGTCGACCGTACTTCAACCGTGCGCGGCCTGACACTGTTTTAAAATTGAATTAAGCCCTCACTTTTCATTTCACTCAAAGTTAATTCAAACAAATACTCTCTGCACGGCTGAGGAGATCAACCGCACATCGAAGAACACGCATTCCTTCCATCTTAATTCCTACTTTCGGTATGATTAATCCTTGCTTTCCTAGCATTCAATTGTGTTTGTATGATGAACTAATGTTTTGATGAAACCCTAACTAGAATGTACCAAAGCCCAAATTAATGCAAACAATCAAAATTGTTCTTGATAACAACTTAGAAACGATTGTAATGAAGCCTATCCATGCACTAATTTAACTTTGGACAATTCTAGGGTTGATTATACATCTAGGTTAGATTTTCATAGAATCATTGTTCATATGATATATATATATATATATACATTGTTGCAAATTGAGTGTGATAATGTTAGATGTCAAAACATGTGTTAATGATGATCTCAAAAATCTAGAACACATATGAACTTTGTGAAAATCATAATCTAGTTGCAAACTCATTGACACTAATGAAAAGTGGAAATGTGAAGAACATTAACATCAAAACATCTAAGTATTGATGATAATTGAAGTTTGCAAATTTGTTGCCTACAATTGAATTATACACTCTCAATTAATTTGAAGTATCATTGTGTAGAAAATGGCAAGAGGGAAGGGAAAGAACACTTAACCGAGAAGAAAGGATTCATACTATCCACCATCAGATTCAACAGAAAGGATTAATTACAACATTGAGTTTCTCTCTGACCGACATATCACTGAAGGAAGAAGAGTTGCCTACACACAAATGCCTGAACTCGTGAGACAATTCAAAACTCTTAAATGGGAAGCATTTCTCACTCTTGATGGTCCTATTTACCCATCCCTTGTTCGAGAATTCTATGCAAACTTCAACTTTGTGAATAATGAAGTTTACTTTAATCTTCAAGGCATAAACTATCGCTACTCTCTCAAGGACTTTGGGCGCATTCTTCAAGTTCTAACAGATGGTGAAGAATTCTTCAGTACGCGTCATGAATTGACGAACCTTCCAAGATTTGTCTCTAACAAAATGGGGTTGATCGATACATTGTGCAAGGAAGATGCTCCTCGAGCTGAAATCGAAATATCTGGAGTGCTGGGAAGACATCTCTCCCCCGAGTATGAAGTTTGGAACAAAGTAATTGACTACAATATCTACTGCAGATCAGAAAATCACTACAACATCCATGCCACTCAATTTGCTCTAATGTGGTGCTTGGAAAATGGTATCAAGGCGAATATTGCCTATCTGATGGCAACTAGAATGAACAGAACTATCACCAAAACAACTCGAGGATTACCTTATAGAATGCATCTCAACAAATTGTTCGGGAATCTCAAAATCTCAAGTGGTGACTCTCTTCCACATACTCACAAACCCATTTTACCATCAAAGACAGCAAGAGGATCAACATCTAAATGAAGAAGAACTTCCAATGAGGAAGGAACTAGTAGAGGAGCTATTGAGATATCAGACAGTGAAGACGAAGAAGGGGATGAATCAGTGAGAGATCTTGGGGTTAACGCTAAAATGGATAAAATCTATCAGACTCAAATTAAGAGTTTGAAGAAAGAATCAAAAGTGAAGAATTTGCTAAAGGGAGTGATCAGAAGCTTGACCTGTAGGTCAGGAAATGAGGAAGATGATGATTTGAGCGATGAATTCTAATAAGTTCTTATGAAACTGTTCCATTGCCTTATGGCTGAATGTTTAAGACAATAATCTTTAAGACAATAGTATGTATGTCTAATAAGTATTCATGTGTGTTTTCTACATGCATTCAATTGATCATACGAAAAGTCCAAACAAAACTGTTAAAGTCACACACGGCTAAAATCACGGTCGACCGTAAGGTAAGCCGTAAATAGATTAACAAACTGTTTTGTCCTATTCTGCTCAATAACATCAAAAACTCAATAAAGTCTGAAATGAGAATTGACATGTCAATCAAAAGACTTTATTCATCTAACCTACCCCACTTATAAGTATTAAATGAAGTAAAGTTGTACCTGGTAAACCTTTATAAAAACTAGTGCATTCAACTAAACTCATACCCATCATCACAAACCTTCAAAAATCCATCACTCTCAATCAAGTCATGAGACCTACTGAAGAAGGAAGAGAAGTGTCAACACACCAACTTTCAAATTATTCGCTTGCTAACTTCTCTAGTGTGAATTGGAATGCCTTTCTCAACCTTCGAGGACCTCTATATCCTCTCCATGTGAATGAACTCTATGCAAATTTCCAATTTCATGATGATATGAAGATATCGTTCTCTCTCTATGGCAAAAGCTATTCCTTGTCACTTGAAGAATTTGGAAACATCATGGATGTTCCAAGTAATGTAATCAAATTATTTCTCAACCCAAACTCATTTGATGAGTTTCCAAAATGGCTAGAAAGAGACAGTGCTCTTGAAACACTTAGTGAAGGACCACTCAAATTTGAGTCCGTTAACAAGGAAGGGTTCCTAGTTCATCACCTTGCCTCAACATATGATCTATGTCAATAGATCATCTCCATAAATGTATATGGAAAAGGTGAAATACTTTAGATAATGAATGCAAATGAGGTTACTCTTCTGTGGTGTCTCATACACTCACTCAAAGTAAACATTGCATTTCTTATGGCATCAAGAATGCAATAGGCAGCTCAACAACCCTACTTGAAATTACCTTATGGTCTTCATCTAACTAAACTATTTACTCACCTAAAATTAATAACCACCTATCACTATGCTGCTCAAGTTTCGTCATATCCAATATGCAGAGCATCAACTAGACCATTCGTTGAACCATCTCTTGATAACCCTCCAAATTTCAGTCTTCTTTCACCCGTGGGACAAAGCAGCATCATTCACGAGAATGTTCTGAAAATTAGACGACATCTGAACAAGCTTGAAGGAATCATAAGAGACACTCATCACTACATTCACCGAAAGAAATAGGCCAAGTCAATTTGAAGGATGCCTACCTATACCATGAATATGTTTTCTCTATGATGTATTTTCCATGCATATCTTCATGTATGCATATCTATGTTTAGTATTTGCTATGAATAAATTGTGTGCTTGTTTTTTAAATATTTTCCATCGTGCACAATTTAAGGGAGAGCTTTGCTCTAAGGGCGAGCATAGTTCTAGGGGGAGCTAACCTTTTTGCTTCGACAAAAGGAGGAGAAATATGGATACAAGTGATGTTAATACTTGCGTATTTATAGTAAAATGTCCCCCATCACTTGTATGTTTGTCATCATCAAAAAGGGGAGAATGCTAGTTGAATGTTGGTTAATAGACTAACCGACTATGTTAAGTATGATGCTTAACTAAAGAATTTGTTTTGATGATGACACACACATATGCACAAGTGGTGATCGACATCTTAACGTAAAACACGCAAGTTCACTAATCCATACTAGATCTTGCAAATGACCAACTCAAACAAAGCTTAAAAAATGAAAATAAAGATCATTAAAATAAACGGTCAAAGTACGGTCAATCGTACACTTAGACGTAGAAGCCCAAACTGAATCTGCAACACAGTTTTATGAAAACAAGTTGCACGACTGCCACCACGGTCAACCGTAGTGCGACCGCAGAATCCTCTGTCACCATTTTTGATCAAATTTAGTTTGACCACTTTCCGACATCTATAATTCATGAAACATTTTTCAACACGCTTAGAATAGATGTCCTTTCCAAACTCAATTGAGTCTCGGTCATAAAAACACCAATCTTGGTTAATTACGCTTAATTACATCTTAATGACAAATTAACCATAATTAGGCATAACACTTTAGAGCACTAATTACAATTAAAGATTACTTAGTGACAAATTAAGGCTAAATGAAGAACAATACTTTTGAGTAAAGACTTGTAATTCTAAAATACACTTAGATACATTTAGGATGGTCACCAAGTCCCAACTAGAGATTGCTCTTCCCTTGTGCATGTGTTGGACATTAATATGAGCTTACACATTAATCATGCAATATGTTATATTGCAAGTAAGCTTGCTAAAGCTTAAACTTTAGTGTTGTGCAAGTAAGCTTGCTAATATGTTTAATTCTCATCAATTTCCAACTTGGTTACTATGCTTGCTATGTGTTTACTAGTTAGAATACTAACGTTCAAATAACTAATTTACTCCAATAAATTAAGTGTAAAATGGTTCAAAAAGGAATAATGGTCAATTGTCTATTTGGTCTTGTCTAAGTAACACATTGTGATTACTTGTCCAAGTATGACTTAACATTGATGTCTTTACACACTTAATGTTTATTTTAGCAAGACATCATTCAATTAATCTCTACTTAATCTTAAAATGAATATGACCTATGATTAATTAAAACTAGGAAGTTAATGACATGATGACTAGTGTTTAAGATTGAACCAAATGCATTAATGAGGCTATTTAAGTCTTGACCAAACTGAGGTTACCCAAAATGGCAATCAAGACACTTCTCCAAGAATGTTGGGTTTACCACTTTTGGAGTGTTATGTCATTTTCACTCAATCAGACCAAATCCCACACACTTAATGCATATAGTACTTGTATAGGATATTGGGTTTCTTTTGCAGGTGCTAGATGGCGTAAAGATTCTAAAATGTGATGTTCAAATTTGAGTCAAACAGCTATACAACAGATACATACTTTTGGACTGGTGCACGCACGGTCGAACCACGGTCGATCGTGCCTGTGACCGTGTGACAACGCCTAGTTTTTGAATCTCACTATAAAAGGCAAGCATTGAAGAGAATTTGAAGCTGACCCTCTTGCATATTTCAAAAGCTTATTTCCAGATATCACAATGGATTTAATTACTACTTAAATGTGATCAAGCAAGAGAAGATTCTATGATCTTATAGATATAGAATTTGGTTGTTGTAAACTTACTAATCAAAATTATTTATCTTGTGAGTTTACTTAGTGTAATGTATGTCCTAGTATTATATTAGTATCATCATTGCAAAGTTTGTGAGTCTTGTAACTTTAATTAGTAGAAGCATAGGCTAGCTTAGTGATCTACTTCCATAAAGGGACTTAGGAAGTTGATTAATCTTATTTGAAGATTGATACTTGTCCAAGGTGAAGACAAGTTGATCTAGGTTGGAGTTGGTCTTTCAAAGGGATAGAAAGATTAGGTTTGTTGTCTGCCAAAGAAGTTGAAGACCTGTAAATCGGATCTCTACCGAGTTTGGAGAAAAGTGCTTAGTGAAGCAAGAAATCCCGATTAGTGTAATCGGGGAGTGGATTAAGGTGGATTAGTTAACATCCACCCGAACCACTATAAATTCTTGTGTCTATGTTCTTTAAATTACTTTACTTATCAATTTGAACATACACACCACACACATCAAGTTTGAGTTGAATTGGTTGATCATAGTTAATCAAATTTTGTGATCAATCGAAAAGGTGTTAAAAATGTATCAAGTAACTATTCACCCCCTCTAGTTATTTACAATATCATAATGGAAAATGTTACCGAAGATTTATGTTTTTAGTTTATTGATGATAAACTCAAATGTCAGAATAATGTTGTGTGTAATACCCCATCCCACATCGATTTGTGCAAGATTGTTTGAGTCCCTTATAAGGTAACTTTCATCCTTAGCAGACACAACGCGTTTTGGGGCTACAAGCACTGCAGATCCCGTCAGAACTCTGTAGTTAAGTGTGCTCGAGCTGGAGTAGTACTAGGATGGGTGACCTCCTAGGAAGGCCTCGTGTGGTTGTAACATCCCGCATTTTTCCGTTAAATTTATTTTTAACACTATCTTTTTTTTAATAATATCTTTCGTTATTTATATTCGTAGTTTTCGTTGACTAACATTCATAATATCCATGTTATTTAATTATAACATCACTCGTTTGCTCGAGCGTTATTAAAATATTCGTTTGGTTAATTCACGCACCCGCTTTCAAACTCGAGTGACTAATGTTGTCAAGTGAGCAAAATGGTAACTAGTGGTTGACTAAGTCAACCACCTCCCACCATCCTCATCCATTCATTCTCACTTCTCCTCCTACCTTCTTTTCTCTCTTCCATCTTTGAACTCAAAACACCCATTTCACTAAATCATCATCTAAATCCGAATCAAGAAGCAAACATCAAAACAAATTACATTTTCGTGATCCTCTCTTCATCCTCTACATTTTGGTACCAATTTCATCAAGTTTGGGTAACTTTCTAAAAACACTAAATTTCTCCAAATTCATTTTATATACTTAAAATGATGTTAGTTAGTGTCTATGGCTCGTGTATAACATGAATATATGTTTTGTTTGCTCGATTTGTTGTTTTGAGTAACTAGTTTGAACATTTGAAATGAGTTTGCTTAATCTTGCATTTTGAATGAGTTAATGTTGTTAATTTGGTAAAGTTCATGTTTTAACTGTGTTACTAGTATCACTAGCTTCATTTTGATGCATAGGTTGATTAAGAAAACTTCAAAAATATGAATATTGATTTTTGTGGATTTTGGTTAGGGTTGATAGACTTAAAACGAACTTTTTGATGCTTGAATGCCATGAAATGTAAATTGTAAATGTATAGTTGTAATGTATGTTTCATTACCTTCAAAACGGCATATCATATGTGTGAATTAGATTCCCGAAACTTAAAATGCATTTGATGAACTTGAAACTTTGAAAATAACCCTATAATGATCACTTGACGAGATTTCGGTTTTTGTAATTGATGTTTTTGCTTGGTGAAAAGTAGTTAGTTGTATTCCTTGTCAAAAGAGCTTTCCAACGATATAAGATACGCATTCTAAGTGTTTACGGTTTGTATTTTGTGCTAAAAAGAATTTTGGATCAAGACTTGAACTTTTGAAACTGACCAGGCATCAGGCCACGCCAAGTGGCGTGGCGCGACACCTCTGGCCGAGGCGCGACACCTCTGGCCGCGGCGCGGCATATGTATTGTTCCAGAATCTGTTTCACTTTTCAATTTCACGCGAAATGTTTGCTATGCTATGGACCTCTGATTCACATGTAACTTGTTCTAACATGCTTATATATGAATAATTTGCACAGAAAAATAGTTCGGGACGCGACCTGAACGTGTTGACTTTTTCGTTGGCTTTGACTTGACCGAGTTTGACTTTTAGTCAAACTTAACCAAACGTTTATGCAATCATTCTAACCTTCTTTTATACTTGATACTTGCATGAAACTTGACAATGTGATTCACATGCTATGTTAATCGAGTCGTAACGAGCCATAGGACTAATTGAACACATTTCGCCCGATCTTGTGTGGTAACCGGTAAATTGATACAACTTACTTGTTTAGGTCAAGGCTAAGCAAATTTCATGCACACGTTTACTTTGTGAAGTACTTTTATACTCGTGCACTCGAGGTGAGATCATAGTCCCACCTTTTCAACAACTTTTTATACTTTTAAATTGTGGGCTGAGAAACATATACTTTGTTACATTTTGTACTACTTACTTTTATACTTTGAACACAAGTACGATGAAACAAACATTCCACAGCGAGTTAGAACAAAAATCCTCAATTCGATTATCATTAGTTGCACTTGCAGGGTGTAAGCGAGAACTTATATTGTGTGGCCATACGGGTTTGACAAACCCTCATTTCGGACGGTTCGCTACCGTCTACGGATGAAATATATTTTCGAGAAATAGTGTATGTTCTAACACTATTGTGATGGGGTTCTATGGAAGGAAACGTTAAGTCTAGATAATTGGGTGCTCGCGAATAAACTTTTAAAATGCAAACGATTTGGATAATCAACATATTGGAAATACTAAATCTTGTGGTTCAAAATATAATGTTTACTAATACACCTATGATTTCACCAACGTTTTTCGTTGACATTTTTCTATATGTTTCTCAGGTTCATACATGGCTATTTGATACATGCTTCCGCGTACACTCATACTTGTTTGGGGTCAAGCATACATGCATACACTCTGATTTCTTGCTTGGGGTCAAGCATACATACATGCATACGCTAGTGATAGCACCTTTGGATTCAAACATATTGTTTACATACTTACGCTATTTATAGTAACTGTGATTTTAAACTAATTATGTCGCAAGTTATTTCATTTATATTTTACTACTTTTGTAAACTTAAACTTGTTGTCGATCCATTTGGTAAACTAAACTTTGTAAGTCTTGTACGTTTCAAATGAAGGCAACATAATTTTGGTCAAATGTGTCTCATTTGGGGACTACGACCATGTAACGGGACCTAAATTAACGGCACCATCAATGACGATTTTTTCAGGTCGTTACAGATGGTATCAGAGCATTGGTTGTAGGGATCTAGGATGTGCATTAGTGTGTCTGTGTAACGACCCAGATTTTTCCAATCGTTTTATACTTATGAGATTAATATTTACATAAATTAAACCTTACCAACATGATAAGCAATCCAAATTGTTGAGACTTGTGTTTTTGAAAAGAGTTTTACACAACGTTTGACCGTCCAATTTAACCGATGATATCACGAACTATATAACATACGATAATTATACGTTTGTGTATATATATGTATTTATATATATTTAACATGATCTAAGGATGGTTTAACATCTCATTGTGTACTAATGACAATGAGTTATAAGTATATTTTGAAACTACTAACTTACGTTTTCAAAACGATAACTATACATAACATTCTTTGATATATATACTTATAACCTATAATGCTTTTACATGTATCGTATATATAATGTATTTAATCACTTTTTAAGGACTTAAATACATAAAAAATATAAGTATATTCACAAAAGATAGCTATATTTGAATTCTCATTCCGTTTCCTCAAGATTTCTATACGTATATCTAGGGTATATGTACCCGTATCATACCCAGCTTCTATATGTATTTACTATTGGTATATACACATCAAATCAACATCCTAATCAACATTATTACTACCCTAGATATGAGGTAACTAGGATTTGTCAAGTAGCATGAATTATTAGTAAGAAAACAAAATTAGGAATCCTTTTCTTTCTTTATAAACTAAAAACGTTTTTATGAATGAACACCATTTCTTCACTCCATTTTCTCATACCTACACCCTCATTTCTCTTTCAAAATACTCCTAAATTCATACTTGATCATATCCAAGCATTTTCCCCATCATTTAGCTTCAATTACAAGCCTTAAACACCATAAGAAAACTCTTTCAAGAACATATCAAAATAACCACCCATTTGAAGAAGTATACTTCCAACCTTTTGATCTAACTCCACCACTCTTTGATTCCAAGATTTTTTCTTATCTCTTATAGTAACTTTGTCCAAGTAACTTGAGGTAGTAACCTTGTTCATAATCTTGTTCGATTCATAATTATATAGCTATCTTATTTTATGTTGTAAAATTTTAACAACAAGAACATAGTTTGAATGATTTCAAACTTGTTTGCAAACTAAATAGATCCTTCTAACTTAACTTTTAAAACACTTCAAGACCTGTAATATATCATAATGATATGCTAACTTAACAAGATATAACTTGGTTTTACAAAGAACACCTTAAAACTGAATCTACGTCGTCGGAGTGCAACCTGGGGCTGTTTTGGGTTGGATAATTAAAAACCATCTTGAACTTTGAATTGGAAGTTCATGTTCTGGAAAAATGATATTTCTTATGAATATGTTAACACATAAAAATTTCATGGTTTAACTCAAAGTGCAAGTATTTTTAGAAAAATGATCATTAAATGTTGTTTTTATGATGAAAAATGATCACTTTCATAAGTTTGACCAAAGTTTGACCTATAACCTGTGATTTCGAATACAAACTAAGGTATTTTCAGTTCATATTCTTAAAATTTGACTCGATCCAAGGAAGTGGCAAGTTGAACCAACAAAAACGGAGTTGTAATGAAGAAACTACGACTAAAACAAGATTGGGTATCCGAAGCTAGTTTAGCTACGAAAATATTTGGAGATAAAGTAAATTAATCATATCTTTTCTAATTAATATGATATTTTATATATAATTACTTATGATTTGATTTTATATATTTCAGGACCACCCGTAAACAACACGAGAAGATTAATCATAAGACCTCATGATTGTACGCAACACGTCATTTGACAACACGGTACTTTATGTACGCAACACGTCATTTGACAACATGGTACCATGGGTCGAGATTAATTCTGATCAATACGAATACGATGGGGTCTTTATTTATTTTATTGAGCAACTAATTGTGGACCACTAACATCGGACTGCTAACTACGGACTAAGAAAATATTAAAAGTATTATAAGTATATATATATATATATGTAACGATTACTTGAAAAGAAAATATGTTGATATATTATATATATATGGTTAGGTTCGTGATATCTATCGGAGACCAAGTCGAGTTAAATACCTTCAAGGCAAAAGTGAGTATATAGTCCCACTTTTAAACTCTAAATATTTCGGGATGAGAATACATGCATTTTATGATTTACGTTATGGACACAAGTGATTAAAAATATATATTCTACGTTGAGTTGTATCACTGGCATACTTCCCTGTAGCTTGGTAACTACTATTTACATGTGGTATTGTAAACGCGAATCCTGTTGATAGATCTATCGGGCCTGACAACCCCAACCGGACTGGACGACCAGTATTCAACGGTTGCACAGTACTTCGTTTTGGTGACTACACTTGGTACAGTGTAGTGAGATTTCTTAATAAAGGGAATATGGGACGTTGATTAAATGTTAAGTATGGTTATCAAGTGCTCAACCACTTAGAATATTTTTATTAAAATGTTTATGTATATGAAATCTTGTGGTCTATATTTATAACGCTGCTAGCATTAAACCTATATCTCACCAACTTTATGTTGACGTTTAAAGCATGTTTATTCTCAGGTTCCTAGAAGTATTTCGCTGTTTGAATATATGTTAGAGAAACCATGTGCATGGAGTCATACATGTTTTATTCGAGGAAGCATTACATTCACAAAATCATCACCGTGTATTTATTTTGACTGCATTGTCAACAGAAGTATTCTTGTAAACTGTTATTTAACGTGATTGTCTATATGTAGAAATCATCAGATGTCGAAAACATTGAATTTTAAATATTCATTTATGGTATATCTTTTCAAAAGAATGCAATGTTTATAAAACGTATCATATAGAGGTCAAATGCCTCGCGATGTAATCATATGTTATTGTATTCGTCCCTATGGATTGGGTTGGGTCGTTTCATGTGGTATCAGAGCGGTGGTCTTAGCGAACCAGGTCTGCATTAGTGTGTCTAACTGATAAGTCATTAGGTTGCATTAGTGAGTCTGGACTTCGACCGTGTCTGCATGTCAAAATTTTGCTTATCATTTTGTGTCGAAAATCATCTACTTATCATCTGTAGGAAATTACCTGCTTATCATCTTAAGTCTAAACACGTCTTACTGCATTCATTGCATGAATGGTGTATAGAAAAAATTCATTTCTTACCGTATTTGCTAATTCATATCTACGCGTATCTGTTACTGTAAACTTTGTCTGACATATTCCGTAAATCCCTCCGTAATCTATGAGATCTTTTGTTCTATATATGTGGATATTCTATATAATTAGAATACCACCCGATAGCCAGAAAATCATTTCATATCGAAAAATCCTTTATTCAATCATACGAAATGGAACTCGTCACTAGTTGAAGTCCCTCGGATTCCGATATGGAATACCACTCAAGCTCCGAAAGCAGTGTGACCGGAATGGATCAACCAATCAGTCATCATCTATTTTGAATGGATTGGGGATGGGTTCGTAGCCTCCTCAATCATTGGAGACAAGAAGAAGAGGATCCCTTCCATCCACCAAATTGCCCTCTTGACGATGAACCTGAAGCACTTACCGGCGAACCTGTTCGAGAAACCATTTTCTCTCTCATTTCCAGAGTATCTCGTCACGATTATATACTACATCAAATTCTAGATTTTATTTATCCGCTCGTCCGAACCGACAATCACCCCGGTGTAATAGAAGAAGTCAACGAGCATCGCACTCGGGTAGTGGCTTTGGAGAATACGGTACGAAGGTTACAAACACCATCAGCAGCATCAGCAGCATAACCAGTACCATCAATAACATCAACATCGCAAGCTTCAATACCCTAAGCACCAGCAGCATCACCAGCATCAACGTTATCACCATCATCAACATCAACAGGATCATTACCACCACCAACAATCACATCCGCATCACACGCCTCAATATCACCATCCGTACCTCGGATATCAACGTCACACGCACCATAGATACCAAGAAGTACCAACAACAACAAACGATGAAGTATTGATTCATAACTTCATCGGAGAAACATTCTATGGTGATTATGTAATCTCTAAAGACATAGAGATTACCTATTTCTGCCTTAACCATAAATCAGATGAGTGGACAGAAATGATAAAAGGAAGAGTAGAAACCCCGACAAGAATGATGCGTAAGGTACAAGCTAGACTTGTTTTACCAACAGCATCAGCAATACCCTTAGCCTCACTAACACAGTCAGTGCTGTCAACATCATTAGAATCATCATCAACTTTAACATCACAAGCTCCACCAGTTCAAGAATCACCGTGGACATCATCAATAACGCGTATATTGCATCAACGAGTTATGAAGTATTAACTCATTCTTCTGAAGAATTTATATAAATATTTTATATATATGAATTCGGAAACCAAAATAAATCTTTTCGTACTAAGCTATTAAGTATGAATTGAAAAAGGGTAGATACTACTCGTTTAAATTCATACTACAAATATGCAATGATGTACGTCCTTCGTCAGCAACTTAATCATCGTTAACTACAATCCCTGTTTTAATTCAATGAATTTCGTTTTATAATAAACCAAGTGTATTATTCAATAATATGTTTGATTTTACACTTTCATCTTCAATGTACTCGAAGCTTACTGGGAAACAACATTCATATCTTGCGAAGTTAGCAAGAGTTCAATGAGTATCAGCATGATTCACTAAGGAAATATATATAAGAATAAATAATGAAGTATTGATCCATAACTTCATTAATATTCTGTGAAGAATATGTGGTTCCTAATCGTTTTAGAGATTACTTATTCTAGCTCAAATCGAAAATCAAATGAGTCTAATATTATATTGACTTATTAAATTCACGATTACATCTGAAGAAGATATATATGTACATACATTTTCATAAAGATTGTAATAAAATTCTCTGGTACAAAACATTACTTGTGAAATTTTTTTTTAACGGGTAGGTAATACCCGAGAGATATATAAATTCACAATTAATATGATTATATTCTTCGACTCTGATTCAACAATCATCAACTATACTCACTACCTTCACAATAATATACATTCTTTCATAGAAATCAAAACAACCATTCTCATCCAAATTTGATTACGACAAAACGAAATCCAAGTCAAGACTTAACAGAAGACATCACTCTTAGGACTCTTACATCTTTTAAAACTATACTTTGACTTCAAAACTATGCTAGAACATCATTCGATTCTTGGAACCCAGAAAAATATTTGTATCATTCAAAGTCCTAAAACATCATATGTATATTAACGATTACAATCTATGATCAAACCCTTCGAAATTCCTGAAGACACTTCAAATAATGGACAATCGAGATGATGATCCAACCACACATTACCCGCAGTCTTGCACCTGAAAAGCTCTCGAAACCAAGGACATAATTTAACACGTAACCGCGTTAAATCTTTTAGCATTTATTAGCAAAAATAACTTTGCGATTCCTTTTCAAAATAGCAAATTTTGTCACAATTTCAGCAAGTCAACCTCGACTTTCCATTCGAAGTAGCCTTATTATAACCTGTAATACATACGATTACCCTTTTGTTACCAGGGAACCTTTTATATTCCACGACATTATCAGCAGATGTACCAGCAACTCGTTACCCCTTTGGCGGAATCAACAATTGGTATTTTGAAATCTCACAGCATTTCTATTTCGGCAGTTATATATATATATATATATATATATATATATATATATATATATATATATATATATATATATACAACGTCTATCCTCAAGAATTACATATTTCAAATGTGAAGTTTCTGAAAAATGCTCCAGTCTACGAATTAGTGCTATTAAGTTTTGGAAAAGACTGATAAAGTGGTAAAGACAGTAGACAACAATTACGGTCAGAAGTTTGACAATAAAGAATAATAGATTGGAAAAGCTCGAACGAAAATTTTGGTACTGGAAAACGGATTGAGCAAAGTATAAAGGAGGTCGTGGACAAATCACAATGATGAAATCTACCTTCGAAGGATTCAAATGATTCAGTGTCTGCTGAAACCGTTAGTAAACCTTACTCCTTATTCTAAACCTTCACGGACAGATTTTTCGCGTCATTCCCTGATCTTAGATATTCTAAGATATCATCGTATTTTTCATTATAAATATCTCCGATATTCTTGAAGATATATTCCCAACTATCCTCATCAAAAATCATTTATCTCTTCACAATATTTGCGTTACAACATAAAAGAAACTGTGTTAGTTTCTAAATTCTGAAAAATTCAAGTTTAAAATATGAATGTTTTGAAGTAGTGTTGGAAACTGAAGCATGAATTAGTATAATATAATGACACTTGATCAACATGATTATATTACAGTAATTCATGCTGAGTTTCTAAATGGAACATAATGATTCACAGATCATAACGTCATCATGTGCCATGTTACACAACTCTTACATTCTACCCAATCTCCAAACATATTAAGAACATATCTCCTTGATAATTCTATCTTTTCGGATATTCTGGTAACTTACCAAATCAAGATCGTGCAATTACTATTTCCTTCTTAGAACATTAACTATGTTTATTTCAAAATCCATACCTACGAATTCCGGACCATTATTCGCTTGACTCGAAGTCGGGAAGAGGAAACAGAAGTATGGAACTATTGAATATAAAAGAAAATATAAAGCTCGATAACAACAAATAAATTACAAACCGTGTATATCAATACGTATTGCAACGTAAAGGCACGGGAGAATTAACAATACTATAACCCCAAGGTAATAGTAGAAATAAATAAAATCCTCCGGAGGTAGATAAAAAAGAAGAATGACAGAGATGAAAGTTAAGAGTATATCCAGGATCAGTACTGGATGAAGCATACTGATAAATGTTTTAAAGTATGAATTGAGGGAGGAAGAATAGAAGGTATGAGTTGTAAGGAAATGAAGGGAGGTGGATTTATAGTAAAAGATCCGACAGAGCAATCAAAATAGATGATTGCATTTAAAGCGGATTCTAATTTCCTTGATTATCGAAGAATCAAATCTCATTATGAAGATTTTACTCCAAATCTCTTGAACTTGGAAATCAATCCTATCTACGTCAAAAGATATGACGAATCTATACCTACTCATTTCACCCTTTGGTGATAGCCTCACTCGTACTCTTCACAAAAATCAAATTGCTTTATCAATATTACTTGATGATAATAAAATTCTAATTTCCAACTCGTATACGTCATGAAAACATACTTATTGTCAGCCATGACCATCCCATTCAAATTTCAGGACGGAATTTATTTAACGGGTAGGTACTGTAACGACCCGGATTTTTCCAATCGTTTTATACTTATGAGATTAATATTTACATAAATTAAACCTTACCAACATGATAAGCAATCCAAATTGTTGAGACTTGTGTTTTTGAAAAGAGTTTTACACAACGTTTGACCGTCCAATTTAACCGATGATATCACGAACTATATAACATACGATAATTATACGTTTGTGTATATATATGTATTTATATATATTTAACATGATCTAAGGATGGTTTAACATCTCATTGTGTACTAATGACAATGAGTTATAAGTATATTTTGAAACTACTAACTTAAGTTTTCAAAATGATAACTATACATAACATTCTTTGATATATATACTTATAACCTATAATGCTTATACATGTATCGTATATATAATGTATTTAATCACTTTTTAAGGACTTAAATACATAAAACAATATAAGTATATTCACAAAAGATAGCTATATTTGAATTCTCATTCCGTTTCCTCAAGATTTCTATACGTATATCTAGGGTATATGTACCCGTATCATACCCAGCTTCTATATGTATTTACTATTGGTATATACACATCAAATCAGCATCCTAATCAACATTATTACTACCCTAGATATGAGGTAACTAGTATTTGTCAAGTAGCATGAATTATTAGTAAGAAAACAAAATTAGGAATCCTTTTCTTTCTTTATAAACTAAAAACGTTTTTATGAATGAACACCATTTCTTCACTCCATTTTCTCATACCTACACCCTCATTTCTCTCTCAAAATACTCCTAATTTCATACTTGATCATCTCCAAGCATTTTTCCCATCATTTAGCTTCAATTACAAGCCTTAAACACCATAAGAAAATTCTTTCAAGAACATATCAAAATAACCACCCATTTGAAGAAGTATACTTCCAACCTTTTGATCTAACTCCACCACTCTTTGATTCCAAGATTTTTTTTATCTCTTACAGTAACTTTGTCCAAGTAACTTGAGGTAGTAACCTTGTTCATAATCTTGTTCGATTCATAATTATATAGCTATCTTATTTTATGTTGTAAAATTTTAACAACAAGAACATAGTTTGAATGATTTCAAACTTGTTTTCAAACTAAATAGATCCTTCTAACTTAACTTTTAAAACACTTCAAGACCTGTAATATATCATAATGATATGCTAACTTAACAATATATAACTTGGTTTTACAAAGAACACCTTAAAACTGAATCTACGTCGTCGGAGTGCAATCGGGGGCTGTTTTGGGTTGGATAATTAAAAACCATCTTGAACTTTGAATTGGAAGTTTATGTTCTGGAAAAATTATATTTCTTATGAATATGTTAAAACATAAAAATTTCATGGTTTAACTCAAAGTGTAAGTATTTTTAGAAAAATGATCATTAAATGTTGTTTTTATGATGGAAAATGATCACTTTCATAAGTTTTACCAAAGTTTGACCCATAACCTGTGATTTCTAATACAAACTAAGGTATTTTCAGTTCATATTCTTAAAATTTGACTCGATCCAAGGAAGTGGCAAGTTGAACCAACAAAAACGGAGTTGTAATGAAGAAACTACGACTAAAACAAGATTGGGTATCCGAAGCTAGTTTAGCTACGAAAATATTTGGAGATAAAGTAAATTAATCATATCTTTTCTAATTAATATGATATTTTATATATAATTACTTATGATTTAATTTTATATATTTCATGACCACCCGTAAACAACACGAGAAGATTAATCATAAGACCTCATGATTGTACGCAACACGTCATTTGACAACACGGTACTTTATGTACGCAACACGTCATTTTACAACATGGTACCATGGGTCGAGATTAATTCTGATCAGTACGAATACGATGGGGTCTTTATTTATTTTATTGAGCAACTAATTGTGGACCACTAACATCGGACTGCTAACTACGGACTAAGAAAATATTAAAAGTATTATAAGTATATATATATATATATAACGATTACTTGAAAAGAAAATATGTTGATATATTATATATATATGGTTAGGTTCGTGATATCTATCGGAGACCAAGTCGAGTTAAATACCTTCAAGGCAAAAGTGAGTATATAGTCCCACTTTTAAACTCTAAATATTTCGGGATGAGAATACATGCATTTTATGATTTACGTTATGGACACAAGTGATTAAAAATATATATTCTACGTTGAGTTGTACCACTGGCATACTTCCCTGTAGCTTGGTAACTACTATTTACATGTGGTATTGTAAACGCGAATCCTGTTGATAGATCTATCGGGCCTGACAACCCTAACCGGACTGGACGACCAGTATTCAACGGTTGCACAGTACTTCGTTTTGGTGACTACACTTGGTACAGTGTAGTGAGATTTCATAATAAAGGGAATATGCGACGTTGATTAAATGTTAAGTATGGTTATCAAGTGCTCAACCACTTAGAATATTTTTATTAAAATGTTTATGTATATGAAATCTTGTGGTCTATATTTATAACGCTGCTAGCATTAAACCTATATCTCACCAACTTTATGTTGACATTTAAAGCATGTTTATTCTCAGGTTCCTAGAAGTCTTCCGCTGTTTGAATATATGTTAGAGAAACCATGTGCATGGAGTCATACATGTTTTATTCGAGGAAGCATTGCATTCACAAAATCATCACCGTGTATTTATTTTGACTGCATTGTCAACGGAAGTATTCTTGTAAACTGTTATTTACGGTGATTGTCTATATGTAGAAATCATCAGATGTCGAAAACATTGAATTTTAAATATTCATTTATGGTATATCTTTTCAAAAGAATGCAATATTTATAAAACGTATCATATAGAGGTCAAATGCCTCGCGATGTAATCATATGTTATTGTATTCGTCCCTATGGATTGGGTCGGGTCGTTTCAGTCTGACAGAGTCGTTAGGACGCATTAGTGAATCTAGACTACAACCGGATAGTTAGCCATTGCATTCTGACATACATTTGCTATAGATAGCACTTACTTGACTACTTGTGCATTATACTTGAATCATTCTTAGGCAAACTTCTTAATGGTACCAATTTTTCATCATACGAACTCGTATTCTGCAACTTTCTGGTAACACGCGTAAATTCAGGATTCATACACGTAAGGATGACGACGACTTCATTAGTCACACTTGTTCGGGAACTCTGTCTCCCAGATTGTTATTCACCACCGTTTCAACTTACTATCGATGTCACACCGGTGTACCTTACTATCTACCACTTCTTGTTACTGCCAACACTACTCTAGGTGAGTATCGTCGTCACTACTTATCACTACGGTTGCGTACTACTCGTTATCATGATTCGTTACTCTTTTCGCACCTAAAGACATTATTATTTGACTTAAACTGCATTGACGTGAACAATCATTTATACACTTCCCTCGGGGAACGCTTCTTTAGAGTTGCACTAATTCTTTCGATTCAATACGAGTCACGTTAGAGATGCCGTTACACTTTGTTCATTTTAGATCTTCACGGTTGCACGAACTCGAATCTATGGAGTGATGTGGGAATGGAGGTATGAGTTGGCGTAATATAATGACACTCGATCAACGTGGTTATATTACGGTAATTCACACCAAAGTTCTAGTGACACGTGATGGTGATTGGACTCGATCAACCTACTCACCACCATGTGCCATGTACATGACTTCATTTTTCTTGTTTGAACATCCGACAACTCTGAGAATACTGATAACAACCATACCCGGGACACATCGTCGATTATTATCGAACCATACTTATGCTTCCGAATGAATGACAAATTCCTTCGACTTCAACCATATGCTATACGTGTATACTATCTCGTTTTCGCACAATTTTATCGACGAACTACAAAATTCTTGGTATGCTCACATTGAGGCGGAAACCTCTCTCGCCTTACACTCGCACTTTTGTATAAGAAAATCTTTATTCTAAATTCTCAATGGAGGGAGAGACTCCTCACGTTATACTAGTATTCGCCTCGAGGGTGAATAGTCCTAACGAATGTTTTTAGAAACTGATAAATCTTCCGCGGCGCAAAATTCTTGAGAAACAGAAACTTGTTCCAACAAATGTTTTCAAGTCCTAACAAACTTTTTCAAATATACCTTAAAGAAATGTACCTCGTTTCGGATCGAGATTCTCATTTCACTTCTAGATTTCGGAGTGCCTTACAAAAAGCCTCGGGACCACGTTTAAACATGAGTACCGCGTATCATCCACAAACCGACGGACCAAGCAAACACATGATTCAAACCTTGGAAACCATAATACGAGTTTGCATTATCAACTTCAAATTTACTTGAGAAAAGTTTTTGCCTTTAACCAAATTCTCTTACAACGATGGTTATCATTCAAGTCTTAACGTCACACCTTTTGAAATCTTATATGACCAAAAACGTCATTCTCCTTTTGTTGAACCAAGTAAATGATAATCAAGTCACCGAACCCGGACTCATTCATGAAGTAACCGTTAAAATCGTTTCAAATCCAAGAAAGGCTCGAGACGGCCCGTAGTCGCCAAAGGAGCTATGCTGATGTTAGACGTAAACCTTTCGAATTCCATGTGGGAAACCACAAAATGTTAAAAGTTGCGCCTTGAAAAGGTGTAATCCGTATCGAAAACGTAGAAATCTAAATCCGCGATATTTTAGTCCTTTTGAAATCTTGGGGCGTGTTGTGCCCGTTGCTTACCGCTTCAAACTTTCGACTCAAACAAATTCCGTTCATCCTACATTCTTTGTATCAAACTTAAAGGCGTGTCTTGCGAAACAAGAACTTGTTATCCTCTTCGATGAACTTACTATCAACGATAAACTTCACTTCCTAGGAGGACCGGTTGAAACTATAAATCGTGAAACCAAACTTTAAACCAACGTAAAAATCCCGACTGTCAAAGTTCGTTGTAATGCCCAAGGAAGTACCTTCACATATCCGTAGAATTTGCAACGCAAGGTTTCGAAGAAGAAACAACAACTACTACTTCCAACTAAATTTCGGGACGAAATTTCTTTTAAGGTGTGGGTAATGTAACATCCCGCATTTTTCCGTTAAATTTATTTTTAACACTATCTTTTTTTTTAATAATATCTTTCGTTATTTATATTCGTAGTTTCCGTTGACTAACGTTCATAATATCCCCGTTATTTAATTTTAACATCACTCATTTACTCGAGCGTTTTTAAAATATTCGTTTAGTTAATTCACGCACCCGCTTTCAAACTCGAGGGACTAATGTTGTCAAGTGAGCAAAATGGTAACTAGTGGTTGACTAAGTCAACCACCTCCCACCATCCTCATCCATTCATTCTCACTTCTCCTCCTACCTTCTTTTCTCTCTTCCATCTTTGAACTCAAAACACCCATTTCACTAAATCATCATCTAAATCCGAATCAAGAAGCAAACATCAAAACAAATTACATTTTCGTGATCCTCTCTTCATCCTCTACATTTTGGTACCAATTTCATCAAGTTTGGGTAACTTTCTAAAAACACTAAATTTCTCTAAATTCGTTTTATATACTTGAAATGATGTTAGTTAGTGTCTATGGCTCGTGTATAACATGAATATATGTTTTGTTTGCTCGATTTGTTGTTTTGAGTAACTAGTTTGAACATTTGAAATGGGTTTGCTTAATCTTGCATTTTGGATGAGTTAATGTTGTTAATTTGTTAAAGTTCATGTTTTAACTGTGTTACTAGGTTGTTTTGATGGGTTTGCTCGATTTGTTGTTTTGATGCATAGGTTGATTAAGAAAACTTCAAAAACATGAATATTGATTTTTGTGGATTTTGGTTAGGGTTGATAGACTTAAAACGAACTATTTGATGCTTGAATGCCATGAAATGTAAATTGTAAATGTATAGTTATAATGTATATTTCATTACCTTTAAAACGGCATATCATATGTGTGAATTGGATTCCCGAAACTTAAAATGCATTTGATGAACTTGAAACTTTGAAAATAACCCTATAATGATCACTTGACGAGATTTCGGTTTTCATAATTGATGTTTTTGCTTGGTGAAAAGTAGTTAGTTGTATTCCTTGTCAAAAGAGCTTTCCAACGATATAAGATACGCATTCTAAGTGTTTACGGTTTGTATTTTGTGCTAAAAAGAATTTTGGATCAAGACTTGAACTTTTGAAACTGACCATGCATCAGGCCACGCCAAGTGGAGCGGCGCGACACCTCTGGCCGCGGAGCGGCATATGTCTTGTTCCAGAATCTGTTTCACTTTTCAATTTCACGCGAAATGTTTGCTATGCTATGGACCTCCGATTCATATGTAACTTGTTCTAACATGCTTATATATGAATAATTAGCACAGAAAAATAGTTCGGGACCCGACCCGAATGTGTTGACTTTTTTGTTGACTTTGACTTGACCGAGTTTGACTTTTATTCAAACTTAACCAAACGTTTATGCAATCATTCTAACTTTCTTTTATACTTGATACTTGCATGAAACTTGACAATGTGATTCACATGCTATGTTAATCTAGTCATAACGAGCCATAGGACTAATTGAACACATTTCGCCCGACCTTGTGTCGTAATCGGTTAATTGATACAACTTACTTGTTTAGGTCAAGGCTAAGCAACTTTCATGCACACGTTTACTTTGTGAAGTACTTTTATACTCGTGCACTCGAGGTGAGATCATAGTCCCACCTTTTCAACAACTTTTTATACTTTTAAATTGTGGGCTGAGAAACATATACTTTGTTACATTTTGTACTACTTACTTTTATACTTTGAACACAAGTACGATGAAACAAACATTCCACAGCGAGTTAGAACAAAAATCCTCAATTCGATTATCATTAGTTACACTTGCAGGGTGTAAGCGAGAACTTATATTGTGTGGCCATACGGGTTTGACAAACCCTCATTTCGGACGGTTCGCTACCGTCTACGGATGAAATATATTTTCGAGAAACAGTGTATGTTCTAACACTATTGTGATGGGGTTCTATGGAAGGAAATGTTAAGTCTTGATAATTGGGTGCTCGCAAACAAACTTTTGGAATGCAAACGATTTGGATAATCAACATATTGGAAATACTAAATCTTGTGGTTCAAAATATAACGTTTACTAATACACCTATGATTTCACCAACGTTTTTCGTTGACAGTTTTCTATATGTTTCTCAGGTTCATACATGGCTATTTGATACATGCTTCCGCATACACTCATACTTGCTTGGGTTCAAGCATACATGCATACACTCTGATTTCTTGCTTGGGGTCAAGCATACATACATGCATACGCTAGTGATAGCACCTTTGGATTCAAACATATTGTTTACATACTTACGATATTTATAGTAACTGTGATTTTAAACTAATTATGTCACAAGTTATTTCATTTATACTTTACTACTTTTGTAAACTTAAACTTGTTGTCGATCCATTTGGTAAACTAAACTTTGTAAGTCTTGTACGTTTCAAATGAAGGAGACATAATTTTGGTCAAACGTGTCTCATTTAGGGACTACGACCACGTAACGGGACCTAAGTTAACGGCGCCATCCATGATGATTTTGTCGGGTCGTTACAGTGGTCACCAAGAAAAAACCGTGCGCCTGTGGTCAAAGTGGACAATATTGTGGTCGTGGTAAGGCGGGATGTTACAGATGGTATCGGAGCACTAGCCTCTCGGGGTATTGCGGGTGCTCGGCTCGTGCATCTCCTGAGGTATAGATCCTGACTATCAATTTGTTTCGACCTGACGAGGACGTTGGGAACTTTAGGTGTGGGAGTTTGTAATACCCCATCCCACATCGATTTGTGTAAGATTGTTTGAGTCCCTTATAAGGTAACTTCCATCCTTACCAGACACAACACGCTTTGGGGCTACAAGCACAGTAGATCCCGTTAAAACTCTGCAGTTAAGCGTGCTCGAACAGGTGTAGTATTAGGATGGGTGACCTCTTGGGAAGTCCTCGTTTGGTCACCAAGAAAAAGCTGTACGCATGTGGGCAAAGCTGACAATATTGTGGTCGTGGTAAGGCGGGATGTTACATTGTGAATCATGTGAGTTTTGGTTGATGAGACCGCACCAATAACGTATTTTAGTCTTATCATGCTCATGTTCCTAATGTTATCTAATACATTCAATTTAGATTTAGATATGTATACTTATACTAGGAGGTTTTTGACTGTGCTATAAGCACAGCCCACAGAAGATGATGCTAAAATTTGAAGATGGGATAGTAAATATTCTACACAATGCAAGATGAAAATAAAATTATATACATATAAATACAAATTACTATATAACATAGAAGATCTAAAGTATGCTTACAATCGAGATAATACGAAGAAGTGAAAGTAATAATATTTTCAAGAATTTAATGCTAAGCTTAACATGTTATCAGTAATCCTAGAACATTATTCTATCACAAGCACAGACTAATGAAGATTAATTTTCATACAGCACATTTAAAAATTAAACTTGATAAAAAGTGTAAGGTAGGCGTTAAGCAAAATTCCCTGCAAACACAGCTACATCAATATACATAGTATAAAATTAAGAAATGTTAAAGCAGTTTGACATAATTCCCTTTAGCTATATTTCATAATCATAATTTGAAATGTATAAAAAGTAATACAACCCAAATCACCATGTTCATAAGTAAATGGTTCGAAATAGCCACATTTATGAATGACAGAGTAGTATGATTTACCTTGTACTTCATTTGGAATCTTTGAAATAGACAAACCGATCTTAAGTGTTATGAACTTGGATTGTAAGTAATCTTCGTGCCTGAAATGGAACCGAATCCGGATTGATCTTTGAATCGTGTGAACACTTTCCTAATCGAATATTTCGACCCAATTAGCCACGAGTTACGTGAAGTTTCGATTGGGATAAGACAAAGACTAGATTATTGTCTTGGCTAAAAGAAAACAATCAAAACAATTGCAGAGAATTATCTTCTAATTGTTAAAGTTGAAAGCGTGTGTAAAAGGTTAAAAAAAAATCTGGAACCTTTCTCAAATACACAAAGGATGTATTTATAATGGGTCAAAAGGTTTCTTGAAAAGTCAGAACCTTTGATTCATACCCATTAGTGACTTGGAAGTTTACATTCATGTATTTAGACTTAAAATGGTCTAAAAACATGAAAAACGCAGTTAAAAATACCCTGGAACAACCCCAAAACGTTTGGGGTTCGAATGTTGATTTTGGGTTGAAAAGGCACCTTTTCAGCGTGCGTTAAGCCGCGCCGCGGGCCCAAGAGCCGCACCGAGGGTTAACAAAGCACAATACTTGAAATTTACCAAAACTCTCGACCCGAAAACTATGCTTTAAGCCGCGCCGCGGGTGGCAGGGCCGCGCCGCGGGCTAAGCCTATCCAGCAATTCAATTTTTGATCTCAAGGTTTTTCACACGTATGGCCTTTTCAAGTCTCGTTTCGCATTCCTTAAGTTCCAAATATCATTTCCAAGTCCAAAATAAACCTCAAACCACCTCACATTTTACGAACGTGTACTCCACACTCTCCGAATTCGTGTAACGTATCAATGGTTCAAAAATACTTTCAACATAGCAATTCAATCCCTAAAATGTATGTTGGATCATGCTAAAATCACCAACAAATCCCCCCCATTTTAGTATGATCCTTGATTACTAAAATACCAACAATTAGAAACTAATGCATAAGTGTAAATATCACATAGATTGAATTTACACATAGTATATTACACGTGCAAGAATTCGAAAATCAGGGTGCTCTAATAGTTTGAACCCATCAATTCATTTGAAAACCTGTCGATAATATACACACTAGTTCCATAATCTCTAACAATACAAACTTGACACTATTAGGAGCCATGTGTCCCAATCCTATCATGAACATATAGAAAACTAAGTCCAAAGCTTTCTTGAAGCGGCTCAACTTCATGTCCACTTAGGTAGCTCTCTTCAATCTTGCTCCTACATTGCAATTTTTCAAGAGAACTATTAAGAAGTTATAAACTTCAACCTCACTTTATCTTGTAGGTCCGAACACATACCTTTGGGATTATATGAAAACATGTGTTCCAATCTTCTCAAAATAGGCTTTCCTCATTGAATTCAGCTCCTAGCATTGTACTAGAAGGGAATTAGGTATCCCACTTTGAAAGATTTAGATGGACTTCAATCCGACACCAATAGCCGACTTGTGCACCGAGTCTCTGGCTAGTCCCTTGGTCAAATGATCCGCTAGATTTTGTTCCGATCTAACAAAATCAATGGAGATCACTCCATTCGTGATTAATTCACGAACCATGGAATGTCTAACACCCAAGTGTCTAGACTTACCATTATACATGTGACTATACGCCTTAGCCACCGTTGAAGCACTATCACAATGCATACCAATAGGAGGAATGGGCTTTGGCCACAAAGGAATTTCATATACCAAATTCCTTAACCACTCGGCTTCATTACCCGCCGCAGCCAATGCAACAAATTCCGACTCCATTGTCGAATTTGTAATACATGTTTGCTTCTTGGAAGCCCACACAATCGCCCCTCCACCAAGTAGGAATATCCAACCAGCAGTAGAAGAATGATCTTCCATATTGGTTATCCAACTTGCATCCAAATAGCCTTCTATAATAGAAGGAAAGCCGGTATATGTGATACCAAAGTCCTTAGTTCGCTTCAAATACTTAAATACTCTATTCACAGCTTGCCAATGGTGAGAACCCGGGTTACTAGTAAATCTACTCAATTCACCCACCGCATAGGCAATATCCCGTCTAGTGCAAGTCATTGCATACATTAGACACCCTATAGCACTCGAGTATTTAAGCTGATACACAGCCAAACCCGTATTGGGTAAGAGCTTAAGAGTAGGATCGATGGGAGTACTTACCGGGGAGGTATCCTCAATATTGAACTTCTTGAGGATCTTCTCAATATAATGAGATTGAGTTATCGTGATACCGTTGTCACCAAGGATGATCCTTATCCCAAGAATCACATCCGCAACCCCCATATCCTTCATCGAAAACTTAGATGACAAAAATTGTTTGGTCTTATCAACTTGATTTTGGTTAGTACCAAATATCAACATGTCATCTACATATAAGAAAATAATCACACCATTCCCCTTGTGATCAAATTTGCTATACACACACTTATCCGATTGGTTGATCATAAAGCCATGAGATAAAATGACATCATCAAACTTTTGATGCCATTGCTTTGGTGCTTGTTTAAGTCCATTCAAAGACTTAATCAACTTACACACCTTCATCTCTTGTCTTGGCATGACAAATCCTTCCGGTTGTTTCATGTACACCTCCTCCTCCAAATCACCGTTAAGAAAAGCGGTTTTTACATCCATTTGGTGAATCACAAGATTGTGAATCAACGCAAGCGAAATAAACAATCTAATGGTGGTGATACGCGCAACTGGAGCATAAGTATCAAAGTAGTCAATACCCTCCTTTTGCCTAAAGCCTTGTATGACCAAACGTGCTTTAAACTTGTCAACCGATACATCAACTTTCATCTTTCTTTTGAAGATCCACTTATTGCCCAAAGGTTTACAACCAGGAGGCAAATCAACTAGAACCCATGTATTATTTTCCATGATAGAGTCTATCTCGTCACGAATCGCCTCTTTCCAAAAGGCAACGTCACGAGACCTCATAGTCTCATCATATGTCCTCGGATCTTCTTCAATATTATAACTATAATGAAGTTGAGATATGACACTATCTCTAGTTCCTTCAACTAATAATAGTTGAAAATCCTCACCATATGATTTAGGAGTTCTTTTCCTACTCCTTCTTCGTGGCTCATGAGTCTCATTTGGAATTTCTTCCAATTGAGCACCTTGGGAGGTACTTGCAATAGGTGCCATATCCTTTAGTTTAGGTATTGATGAGAACCTAGATTCATCAAATATTGCATCTCTAGATTCAATCACGGTATTAACCGAAATAGCATCATTTGGCTCAATGACAAATAATCTATACGCCTTGGAATGCTCGGCATATCCAATAAAAATGCAATCAATACCCTTTTCACCCAACGTTTTCCTTTTGGGTTCCGAAAGTCTCACGACCGCCCTACATCCCCAAACTCGCAAGTAATGCAAGTTAGGACGTTTGTTAAACCAAAGTTCATATGGAGTCTTCTTCCCATTCTTATTGGGAACCCTATTCAAGATGTAACAACCCATTAACATGGCTTCCCCCCAAAATCCCTCACTCAAACCGGAATAAGACAACATGGAGTTAACCATCTCTTTAAGTGTCCTATTCTTCCTTTCGGCTATACCATTTTGTTGTGGCGTATAAGGAGCCATGGTTTGGTGAATCACTCCTATCGATTGAAAATATTCCGGGTCATAATACTCGCCACCTTGGTCGGTACGCAATGTTTTAATTGAACAATTAAGTTGCAATTCTACTTCAGTTTTATAGATTTTATATTTGTCTAAAGCTTCATCTTTAGAATGCAAAAGATACAAATAGCAGTACCTAGATGAATCATCTATAAAAGTAATCATGTACTTCTTATTACCCATTGAAGGAGTAGCATGAAGATCACATAGATCACTATGAATTAGTTCTAATAATGATGATTTCCGATTTATTTCTCTAAAAGGTTGTCTAGTGATCTTTGTTAGCATACAAGTTTTACATTTATCTAAATGTTTATCAAAACTTGGTATTAAGTCATCCTTAGACATTTAATACATTCGCTTGTAATGTACATGACCTAAACGAGCATGCCATAATCCGGAATCACAAGTACTAGAACTAATCATGCAAGTAGAATGATATTGCTCAATAACATCATATATATCTATCGCAATATCGTGTAAAATGCTCTAGTATCGAGGATAATGAAGGCGTTTCTACAAGTGAGAATCCAAGATGCGCAAATTTGTATCGGAAGAGTGATTTACAAAGAGTTTTGATGATTTATGACATTGGTTGATCCTGATACGACTTAAGGTCTATTTAGTGTTCTAAAATGGTAAAACAAAGCTTCCAAGGTGTTAGGCTTCGTCCAAATAAAAGAGGATTGAAAAGAAAGCGAAACAGTGGATTTCAGCATATCTGGACGCCGTCCAGGATTATAGGACGCCGTCCAGCTTCTTGAAACAGGACGCCGTCCTGGTTTTACAGGACGCCGTCTAGCTCTTTAGGACGGGACGCCATCCAGCCTTGTTGGACGCCATCCCGTAGTAGGTTTCAGCTGACTTTTGTGCTTTTTACCTACTTTCTCCACTTTAAAACTACTGTTTTGAGGGACTGTTTGAGAGCTTACGAACCAGAGAGTACAGAGATGATTTTTAGGAGCAAAATTGGAGAACTCCAAGCTCTTGGAAGAGGCTCAACATCAAGACATCAAAGATCAAAACCTTCATCATCCAAGAACTCCTTGTTCTTGTAGGTTATTCCTTGTTCTAAAACAATGATTTCAGTTGTTAATCTGATTGTTATGTTGTCTGTTACCATGATTGTTGGCTAGTTTCTTTTATGTTCATCTAGATAAATAACCGAGATGTTGAATGTTTACTTTTGATTGATAGTTACCATGTACGATAGTTTGATGTTTGAATACAAGAACCATTCTTGTTACGTTTAATCTTTTCGATTCAACTAGTTAGTATACTTGTTCAACTAAGAAACACCATCTTGCTGATTTAGTATATTGATTTACACCTAGTGACAAGTGTTTGCCCATCTTTTACCAAAAGGGGTAAGTTGCGTTCAAACGGTTAATCTATATAGGAATGTAAGAACGACTCTTGTAGATACTCTCAGATAGCTTAATTGATATGTGTAGTTGTCTAGGTGAACGATCAATTCCCTAGAATCTGTTATACATATTTTCACTACTCAATTCCATATAACTAATAGGTGTTAGTAAATTGCCTTATCTAGTGACGTTTATAGGGATCTTATTACCACACTTAATTGTTTACTTGGGTTGGGTGAATTGAACATTTAAACAGATCAAGGGAATGAACTAAGCTAAACCATTAGGTGACATAGGAGTGGATCATGATCAACACACCATTGACTTGATCATTCTTCATGTCTTTAGACTAGTTGAATTAGTTGATTACAAATAGGAGGTCTTAGATGACAAGAACATCACTTGCGTCGTGTAATCCCGTTTGAGTGTTTATTCAAGACTACTCTTGGTAAACCGATCAATTAGTTCTCGTGCATAACCAATCAATCCGATCTTAATCCTAAATAAACATTCACATCGAGGGTAAAAAGTCTAGATGAGCATATTTCATCTCTTTGATATCAAAACTATCTTAACTGCTTTCCTTGCACTTATAAATTTAAAAGACCAAAAATATTGTTTTTACTTTTACTCTTCTCTGATTTGGCTAATCGTTAAATAAGCCACAAAACATAAAACTTGTACTTTTAAACTTCATTTACTTAGTTAATCATAATATAGTTTATAATTCTAGTTTGACTAATACAACTATCCTTGGAACGATACACGGATTTTACCATTATCTATACTACTACACGATCGGGTACACTGCCCGTTAGTGTGTGTAATCTTTAAAACCGATATTTTTCATACAATAATTCATATACCACTTTTCGCACATCAAGTTTTTGACGCCGCTGCCGGGGACAGTTTTGTGTCAAAATAGAATTATTAACTGATTTGCGATTAAGTAGTTTCTTAATTATTTTAAATTTTTAATAGCCTTTGATTTTTAAACTTATAGAATCGGTATGTTTAATAATTTTTGTTAGTTGTGTGATTGACAGTTTATAGGTCGCATATGCCACATACCCGAAGTTCAGAATCTCCATTACTTACACCGTTTACAGAACCTGATAGAAAGCTTGGTAGGATTTCAAAAGAAGTACTTGAAATTTTTGAATCTTCATCAAAGCAAGAAACCTTTGATTCAGAATCAAGTACGACCAAGCCTCGATATTCAGACTTTGGTAAACCCGTTCAACCCCCAAATTTTGAAATGGAAGGAGAAAGACCGTTGGTACCACGGCAATCAATGGCAGCAAAGATGAAAGCAACCCGGACCGGACAAGGTAGTGCTATTACTCCACCTACTGGTGAGGTAACTTTTGAAATAAAAGGACCTATTCTTCAAATGATTAATAACAGGTGTCAATTTGGTGGTGGTCCGAATGAAGATGCAAACGAACATATTCGTCTCTTTCAAGAGATATGTCTTCTTTTTAAACTTAAACCAGAAATTGACCAAGCCATATTATTAAGACTTTTCCCTTGGACACTCCAAGGAGAAGCACGAAGTTGGTTAGATTCATTGGACGAGGCTACGATAGAAACATGGGATGGTATGTTGGAAAAATTTCTTAAGAAATATTTTCCAGCATCCAAGTCTGCGAGACTCCAACACGAAATTACCCAATTCTGTCAAAAGCCGATGGAAACCCTGTACGAAGCATGGAATCGATTTTCCAAAATGCTAAGAGGTTGTCCAAACCATGGTTTGGACACCTTTCAAAAGGTCCAAATCTTTTACAAAGGTTGTGATGTAGCAACCCGAATTTCAATTGACCAAGCGGCCGGTGGTTCTCTTATGGACAAAACCGAGTAAGAGGCTTATGAAATAATCGAGAAGCTAGCCGATTATTCTCATGAGTGGCATCAAGAACACCCAATTACTCGTAATGCTCAAGTCCAAAGCGCCGGCGCCTATGATGACCTTAGTTCCCTAAGTGTTAAAATAGACGGTGTTGCTCGAACCATGGATAAAATCACCAAGGAAATTCATAGTATGAAAGTAGGTTGTGAATACTGTGGTGGTCTTCATTTAGGAAAAGACTGTGATGCCGGTTTAACAATGGCTCAAAAAGAAGAAGTGGCTTTCGTAAGCCAAAGGAATAACAATCAATTTCAAGGAAGAGCCCAATTTAACCGGAACTTTAACAACCCCTACAACCCTCAAGGTCAAAATTCCAATTACCAACAAGGGTCAAGTAGTGGGTTCCAACAACAAACTCCGGGTTTTTATCAAAAACCCCAACAGGAAGAAAAAAAGTCAAATTTGGAGAGTATGTTGGAAAAGTTGATTTCATCACAAACTCAGCTTGTCACAAATATAAACCAAACCAACGAGAAAAACGAACACCAGTTTCGAAATCAACAAACCTCAATTCAGAATTTGGAGAAACAAATGAGTGGTTTAGCTAATTTACTTAGTGAGAGAAAACCAGGTAGTTTACCGGGCGATACAAATAAGAACCCTCGAAATGAGCACGCCAATGTTATCACCACACGGAGTGGTTTAGCATACGATGCTCCAAAAATGCCCGAAAATTCTGATTTTAGTGTTCCGTTGAACCGAAATGATGAACCGGTTAAGGAGCCGGAAAAAGTGGTTGAAAAGGAAGAACGGGAAAAACCCGTAGTGAAACCATATCAACCACCGCTCCCATACCCAAGAAAACAACAACAAGAAAGGTTAGAGGCAGAAAGGTCAAAATTCCTAGATATGTTTAAACAAATTAACATAAATATGCCTTTCATTGATGTAATCTCAGGTATGCCCAAGTATGCTAAGTTCTTAAAAGACTTACTTACTAATCGGAAGAAAATGGAGGAACTTTCATCCGTCACCATGAATGCTAATTGTTCAGCAATTTTGATGAACAAAATACCAAAAAAATTAGCAGATCCTGGAAGTTTTACCATACCATGTCTCCTGGGAGATTTGGAATGCATTAAAGCATTAGCGGATTTAGGGGCTAGCATAAATTTAATGCCTTATTCATTATATGTTAAGCTAAACCCCGGGGTACTAAAACCAACCCGAATGGCAATTCAACTAGCGGACCGCTCTGTTAAATTCCCTCGTGGAATTTTAGAGAATATGTTGGTAAAAGTAGGTACCCTAGTATTTCCGGCTGACTTTGTAATTTTGGACATGGAGGAGGACACACGTGTGCCTCTTATATTAGGTCGACCTTTCCTCAATACCGCTAGAGCTATGATAGATGTTCATGGGCAGAAATTGACCCTTAGTATTGAGGATATGAAGGTTACCTTTTCCGTTGACCATGCCCTACAATACCCCTAGTCTACTGATGATCAATGTTATTATGTGCAAACCATAGACACATATTCGGAGTTGTTGCAGGAGTTTCCAGAATTGCAAGGTACGGGAGAATGCATTTTTGCGGAAGGTGATGAAGAGAATATGTTGGAAGAAGTGGAGATGTTGACCACCTTGATGGCTAACGGTTATGAGCCAAATGATGAAGAATACAGAAAGTTGGATTTAGGAAATGAGTACCGATGTAAAACATCGATTGAAGAACCTCCCGTTTTAGAACTCAAGCCACTTCCAAAACACTTGGAATATGCTTACCTACAAGAAGGTTATACTCTCCCGGTTATCATTTCATCCGAACTCTCTGTAAGTGAGAAGTCTAAACTTGTTTCCATGTTAAAAGCCCATAAAACGGCTCTAGCATGGAAAATTCATGACATCAAGGGTATAAGTCCCTCTTATTGTACGCATAAGATATTAATGGAAGATAACTATAAGCCATGTGTACAAAGACAAAGGCGACTCAACCCTAATATGCAAGAAGTTGTTAAAAAGGAGATTGTCAAACTCCTAGATGCAGGTCTCATTTATCCAATTTCGGATAGCCCTTGGGTGAGTCCGGTCCAATGCGTGCCCAAAAAGGGTGGCATGATCGTTGTCACAAATGAAGATGACCAATTAATTTCTACCAGGACTATCACGGGTTGGAGGGTATGTATTGATTACAGAAAATTAAATGATGCTACCCGAAAAGACCATTTTCCCCTTCCTTACATTGATCAAATGTTGGAAAGGTTGGCAGGAAAGAACTTTTATTGTTTTCTTGACGGTTTCTCGGGATATTTTCAAATCCCTATAGCACCAGAGGACCAAGAGAAAACGACCTTTACATGCCCTTATGGTACTTTCTCCTATCGACGTATGCCCTTTGGCTTATGCAATGCTCCTGCTACCTTTCAAAGGTGTATGGTAGCTATTTTTCATGATATGATTGAAGACTTTATGGAAGTATTCATGGATGACTTTTCAGTCTTCGGTGATTCTTTTGACTCATGTCTTCATAATCTTGAGCGTATGTTGATTAGGTGTGAAGAATCAAATCTTGTGCTAAACTGGGAAAAATGCCATTTTATGGTAAAAGAGGGAATTGTATTGGGTCATAAAATTTCTTGTGCAGGTCTGGAGGTGGATAGAGCTAAAGTGGAAGTCATAGCCAAATTACCACCACCGTCAAATGTAAAAGGCGTAAGAAGTTTTCTGGGGCACGCCGGTTTTTACCGGCGGTTCATTAAAGATTTTTCCAAAATTGCAACCCCCATGAACAAACTTCTTGAGAAAGACGCTCCATTTGTCTTTACGGACGAGTGTCTTACCGCTTTTAACCTACTTAAAACAAAGCTCACACAATCACCCATTCTCATATCGCCGAATTGGTCAATACCATTCGAACTTATGTGTGACGCTAGTGACTTTGCTATTGGTGCCGTCTTGGGGCAAAGAATTGAAAGACATTTCAAGCCCATTTATTATGCTAGCAAGACATTGCAAGGAGCCCAACTTAATTACACTACCACCGAGAAGGAACTCCTGGAAATCGTCTTTTCGTTTGATAAATTCCGATCCTATTTGGTACTAGCAAAGACGGTTGTCTATACAGACCACTCGGCATTGAAGTACTTGCTTGCTAAGCAAGATGCTAAACCCCGGTTAATACGTTGGGTCTTGCTTTTGCAAGAATTCGACATCGATATTAAAGACAAAAAGGGGGCCGAAAACCTAGCTGCCGATCACCTTTCTCGACTTGAGAACCCGAATCTTGGGGTTCTCCATGAGACTGTTATCCAAGATAACTTTCCAGACGAAAATCTCATGAAGATTAAGAAAATTGATGATCCATGGTTTGTAGACATAGCCAACTATCTTGCGGGTGGATTCCTAGAAGCCGGTATGTCACATCAGAAACGAAAAAAAATTTCCAGTGACATAAAATACTATTTTTGGGAAAACCCGTATCTCTTCAAACGGTGTCCCGATGGGATAATCCGTCGATGTGTCTCCGGGGAAGAATGCAATCAGATTCTTCTCCAATGTCATCTTGGTCCCACTGGTGGACATTTCGGACCCCAAGTCACGGGGAGAAAAGTCTATGAGGCCGGTTTTTATTGGCCTACCATCTTCAAGGATGCCCACCAAGTATGTAAATCATGCGATTCTTGCCAAAGGGCAGGAAAAATTAGTCAGAAAGACGAAATGCCTCAAAACATAATCCAAGTTTGTGAGGTTTTCGACATTTGGGGCATTGATTTCATGGGACCATTCCCAAAATCTAATTCCAACCAATACATACTCGTTGCAATTGACTATGTGTCAAAATGGGCGGAGGCAAAGGCTCTCCCCACAAACGATGCACGAGTTGTTATAATTTTTCTTAAAGAGCTTTTTACCCGATTTGGTACCCCTAAATCATTAATTAGTGACCGTGGTACCCATTTTTACAACACCCAATTGGAAAAGGTGTTGAAACGATATGGGGTAACCCATAAAATTTCTACATCTTATCACCCACAAACAAGTGGGCAAGTTGAAAACACGAATCGGGCATTGAAAAGGATCCTTGAGAAAACAGTTGGATCAAATCCTAAGGTGTGGTCAACAAAGCTTGACGATGCTTTGTGGGTGTTTAGAACCGCCTACAAAACTCCTATTGGAACCACACCTTACCGCCTAGTCTATGGGAAGGCATGTCATCTCCCTTTGGAGATAGAGCACAAATCACATTGGGCTCTTAAGACATGTAATCTAGATCTTACGGAAGCGGGAAACCTTCGTCTAAACCAACTTAATGAGTTGGATGAGTTGAGACAAAATGCCTATGAAAACTCACTCATTTACAAGGAAAAGACCAAAGTTTGGCACGATAACCGTCTCAAGAATCCAAAAGATTTTAAAGAGGGTGATCGTGTTTTGTTATTTAACTCACGATTTAATCTTTTTCCAGGAAAACTCAAGTCCTGATGGATGGGACCATTTGTGGTTAATAAGGTATTTCCATATGGAACGGTGGAGTTAAGGAACGCAAAAGGTGACACGTTTAAAGTGAATGGCCACCGGGTCAAACACTATGTTGATGGTCCCCTAGAAATTGAGGATGAGGTTAACCTCAACTTCAAGAACAAAGCATAAATCAAAATGGGGACGAGTTTGATGAACGACTCGTTAAAAAATGGTTCACAATTGTAAATAGATTTGAAATGTGTGCACGATAAATTTTAGTTTGGTACAAAATGATTTACGTTTGGCCTTTAAACACGCGCGACTCAGAAGAACAGGTCAGTGAGTTTTAGTGCAATGGGACGCCGTCCCATTTTCCTAGACGCCGTCCCCATATGAAGACCTGGACGCCGTCCCATTATGTTAGACGCCGTCCTCATTTCTGGACGCCGTCTAGCGTGTCTGACTTAGAAAAAAAAATATACGTTTTAAATACCTATCCAACCCATTTCTTAACCACAAAAACACATTTTTATCCATTTCTCTCTGCCAAACACGAAACACTCTCCAAAAACCCTAATTTCTACCTCAATTTCGCGTTTTCTTCTTCAAATCCAAACTTCAAATCATGTTTTCTAGGGTATGGATACTCCATTTTTACACTTTTCTTTATCAATTACTTGAATTGTATGTTTATATCTATAAATTGGTGAAGGATAAGTGTGGGGTGTTTGATTTGCATGATTATTGTTAAGATTAACATGCCTTAGTAGTATAATTGCCCATAATGTGTTTATTTTGCAAAGATTACATGCTTTTAAGGGTTTGTTCATGATTTTAGGGTTTGTGGAATTTGAATCCGAATTTAGGGTGATTAGTTCATGATGTTGAGTTTGTGTATGATGTTAATGAATCTTGATAAGTAATTAATTGTGTTGGTGGTATTGTTGTCAAATTGGCCGGGTCATTTTTGAATGTTCTTGAATTTTTTAGCATATTGTTGAATTGTAATGAACTTATGAAGTATGTATGCTTTATTTTCATTTGTATGGGCCTGTTGAAGTAAATTGATGGAATGGAATGCCATAATGTATGATGTTATAATAAGGTCATTTGAATTAAAATTGCGAAAAATGTGTTATGATTTGTGATGAATATCATTAGAATGCAAATTTAAATGTTATGACCTATAACACAACATGCTTGAATCCTTGAGTCATAAGTTGATGCTACATTGTGAAGTTGTGATTTTCATTTTTGAAAAGTTATTAACGGGTTTATGTTGACTATAGTTGACTTTGGTTTAAAATTGTGAACATACGCTTTTGCTTAAATGAGTCATAATATGTTTTAGCTAACATTAACACAACGGTTTCTATGTTCTTTTGGTCTGGTGTTAATGTTTTGCAGGGACAATCAAGCCGAGGAGGACCGGCAAAGAGAGGAAGGACAGCAGGTTTGGATCCACCACGACAACCACCACAACAGCAACATCATTCATCATCATCGTCAGGAGAAGAAGAAGAGGAGGATCGGAATGATCCTTGAGTTTGGTTGACACAGGTTCAAAACGACGAAGACTACACAGAAACATTTGAGACGATAAACCGTAGGCCTATTAATGCCACTTGGTATTTTATCTGGGGCCCATTGGAAGAGGCGGGTATGCGCCGCCATGTTTCTAACTTACTCGCCATCCCTTACGGTAGAGTAGTCACCCACACTTGGGAGCATGTTTTCAGCATCAACGAACCAATTTATCCGGTGCTGCTTAAAGAATTCTACTCAACTGTGCGATTTAACAATGTCAGCGATTATTTGTCAAATGACTTTCTTCGATTTTGTTTAGGGGGTGAGTACAGGGGTATAAGTAGTTTTGAGCTATGCCGAGTTTTGGGTATTTTTGAGGAACTCACCGATACCCAGTTAGGTGAATACTTGCGGGCCTCTGATTATGTTGGCCGGCATGAATTTAGTGATGTTTCTTATTGGCGAAGGATTTGTAGGCCGAATGCGGCTGCACAGTTTAGATCAAGCAGGCACAGGTACAACGAAATCGCAGCCCGGGATGATAAACTGCTTCATAGACTTATCGCATGCACTTTTAATGCGAGGGTTGAGGGTCACGAGAAAGTGAAAACGCTGGATTTATGGATAATGGACCAAATAAAGCGGGGTTGCTATACCGACATTCCTGGGTTGATCGGTAATTATTTCCTGGCCATTGCTACCGAGACACGGCAATAGAAGCCACTTCTGGGAGGCCACTACATCACCCGACTTGCTCGACATTTTAACATAGATTTCAGCAGACTACAGGAGTGTACGAACGTCATGAAACCATTAAAAAAGGTTTCTTATATTAATGCTGAAATTCTTATGAAAGATAGAAATGGGCATTTGGTACCTTTTGAGGCAGGTGGCGCAGGTGGCGCAAGTGGCAGTGGCGTGCAGCAAGAACAGCAGCAGGAAGAAGAGGCGGAAATGGAGGCACAGACTAACGTTGGTGATCAGGTTCCGTGGCATCCGTCCCAATCAAGTTGGGACAGTTTGGTTGGTAGTGTTAATAACATGAGGTTGAGCCCGAACGAACAAAGGACGCACAACAACCAAATGTGGGATAGTCAGCAACGAATGGAGCAACGCCAGATTGCTCAAGTGCACGATCAGGGATGGATGAGTTATGGTATTCATTGGAATAACCATAACTCAGAGTTGTTTTATTCCAACCCCGAGCAGTACTATGGGACGACACGTCTAACACCCCAATATTACACGGATCCTCAAAACCCACCTCCGCCTCACCCGATTTATGATAATACCGCTGCGTTGCAGGATGCTCGGAACAGATTTGAGCAGGAATATCCATAGGGACGCCCGTACAGAGATGGTTCGGGTAATTATTTTTGGCCGTTTGATAACTAGGCCTGCGTGCCTTTGATCATTTTGTACTTTGTTTTGAGACAATTTAATTTGTGTGGTGTGATTTTAGACAATATTTGGTTTGTAATAACGGGCTAATTGTGTGGATTTATGAACGGTTGTGGTTGTAAAAACACCGTTCTTTTTATTATAAATTGTGTGGTTTGTTAATTTGTGCAGCGTGATTGAACTTCAAAGACTGGCATTAAGTTCAGCGACATTTGATATTATGATGTGTGTATGATGATAATCGCGGAATGGACGATGCTCTTATGCTGGCAGTAAGTTCAGCGGCATCCGTTTACATGTTCCACGATTTGCAGGTTAAAAATTGAAAATTTCTACAATCACCCTATCACTTTACCCTCTAAATTTAATCCTTTTTCTGATTTCATGCAATGAGGGCCTTGCATGGTTTCAAGTGTGGGGTGGGGAATAGAAATTTATCGGGAACTCGTTTTCACTAAAATTAAGGCGTTTATTATAAAAATTTTAAAATTTTCAAGTAGCCTTAAAAACGATTAAAAGTCCAAAAACCATGTTATACGCATTATGCATTATGATCTTAAAATCTAGAAAATAAATGTTGGTTTACATTTTAAATTATTAATAGTCTTTGAAGTTGCACTATCATTCAATTATTTGAATGAAAATCCTACTAGTTTAGTAAGCTAACTTGTAGGTCACTTGTACCAAAACGAGTGTAAACCGTGAGAGAGCGGTGATTGTATAGCGTGGTCGGAAACCGGATCTCGCGCCAGATCGAAAACCCTAAGGACGGTCCTCATTGTTTCTCCTAACAAGGACAATGTCGCGTCCGACCACTTGATATGACCAATAGGATGTATTTTTTCCATCCTCAAGGAAGTAAAGTCTTCCGAATGACACATTTACTTATTCAATTCAGAAGATGTAGTCCAGACCAGTTGTAGGGTGACAAAAACTCTTGAAAAGTCATTACTAACATCGACTGGAAATCTACCAGGCCTCAACGTCAAACAGGGAAACTGGTAGTCAAAGTTTATCTCAATGAGGGAGATTAACTAGTAAAACGGGGGGGGGGGGGGGGGGGTGGGGGGGGGCACCATGTATACACAAAATGTTAGTGATTTATCAGATCCCCGAAAGGATAACCTCTAGAAAGGTAAAATATCAGCTTTTAAGACTGATAAACCTCAATCTTCATGATTGATTTAACAGATTAGATGATTACCTCATAATTGTCAATGATGTCCGGACGTAATGTGTATCCTCCTAAAGCACATTATTTTCTACCGACATCTCGTAATGTTAGGTACCGTGTGAGGGATTGGCTTGACCAATAGCGGGAAACCCGCACTCAATTTAAAAAAAAAAAAAAAAAAAATTTCAGAAAATCCGATCAAAATCGGAAAACGTGCATAGTATTAAAAACTAGCATGATATTTTCAAAATCATAAAACGTTTTCATAAGATCCTGATTTCCCTAGGGTCATATTTTTAGGATACTTGGCTCTAATCTCCCAAGAATGTGTGTGTGTGTTTCCATTGTGTATATAGCGTGAGTTGTGTTTCATATCAACGAATGTGTTTCGTGTGCTTCGAATGATTCATGTAATGTTTGTAATCTATATTGTGTGATTATGTTTGATATTGTTCTACTTTGTAAAGAAAGAATTGCTTGAGGACAAGCAAGGTTTAAGTGTGGGGTGTTTTGATATTGCTCAATAACATCATATATATCTATCGCAATATCGTGTAAAATGCTCTAGTATCGAGGATAATTAAGGCGTTTCTACAAGTGATAATCCAAGATGCGCAAATTTGTATCGGAAGAGTGATTTACAAAGAGTTTTGATGATTTATGACATTGGTTGATCCCGATACGACTTAAGGTCTATTTAGTGTTCTAAAATGGTAAAACAAAGCTTCCAAGGTGTTAGGCTTCGTCCAAATAAAAGAGGATTGAAAAGAAAGCGAAACAGTGGATTTCAGCATATCTGGACGCCGTCCAGGATTATAGGACGCCGTCCAGCTTCTTGAAACAGGACGCCGTCCTGGTTTTACAGGACGCCGTCTAGCTCTTTAGGACGGGACGCCATCCAGCCTTGTTGGACGCCGTCCCGTAGTAGGTTTCAGCCGACTTTTGTGCTTTTTACCTACTTTCTCCACTTTAAAACTACTGTTTTGAGGGACTGTTTGAGAGCTTACGAACCAGAGAGTACAGAGATGATTTTTAGGAGCAAAATTGGAGAACTCCAAGCTCTTGGAAGAGGCTCAACATCAAGACATCAAAGATCAAAACCTTCATCATCCAAGAACTCCTTGTTCTTGTAGGTTATTCCTTGTTCTAAAACAATGATTTCAGTTGTTAATCTGATTGTTATGTTGTCTGTTACCATGATTGTTGGCTAGTTTCTTTTATGTTCATCTAGATAAATAACCGAGATGTTGAATGTTTACTTTTGATTGATAGTTACCATGTACGATAGTTTGATGTTTGAATACAAGAACCATTCTTGTTAAGTTTAATCTTTTCGATTCAACTAGTTAGTATACTTGTTCAACTAAGAAACACCATCTTGCTGATTTAGTATATTGATTTACACCTAGTGACAAGTGTTTGCCCATCTTTTACCAAAAGGGGTAAGTTGCGTTCAAACGGTTAATCTATATAGGAATGTAAGAACGACTCTTGTAGATACTCTCAGATAGCTTAATTGATATGTGTAGTTGTCTAGGTGAACGATCAATTCCCTAGAATCTGTTATACATATTTTCACTACTCAATTCCATATAACTAATAGGTGTTAGTAAATTGCCTTATCTAGTGACGTTTATAGGGATCTTATTACCACACTTAATTGTTTACTTGGGTTGGGTGAATTGAACATTTAAACAGATCAAGGGAATGAACTAAGCTAAACCATTAGTTGACATAGGAGTGGATCATGATCAACACACCATTGACTTGATCATTCTTCAAGTCTTTAGACTAGTTGAATTAGTTGATTACAAATAGGAGGTCTTAGATGACAAGAACATCACTTGCGTCGTGTAATCCCGTTTGATTGTTTATTCAAGACTACTCTTGGTAAACCGATCAATTAGTTCTCGTGCATAACCAATCAATCCGATCTTAATCCTAAATAAACATTCACATCGAGGGTAAAAAGTCTAGATGAGCATATTTCATCTCTTTGATATCAAAACTATCTTAATTGCTTTCCTTGCACTTATAAATTTAAAAGACCAAAAATATTGTTTTTACTTTTACTCTTCTCTGATTTGGCTAATCGTTAAATAAGCCACAAAACATAAAACTTGTACCTTTAAACTTCATTTACTTAGTTAATCATAATATAGTTTATAATTCTAGTTTGACTAATACAACTATCCTTGGAACGATACACGGATTTTACCATTATCTATACTACTACACGATCGGGTACACTGCCCGTTAGTGTGTGTAATCTTTAAAACCAGTATTTTTCATACAATAATTCATATACCACTTTTCGCACATCATAGAATTTATGGCCCTAGGAACATTTTTGAGATTAAGCATGAACATTCCATTGTTATAATACCCAAAAACCAACAAACACACCACACTTAGACAATATATATTTGTCACTTTCAAACACTTGTTTATACCCACATTTATTCAACATGGGACTACATATAAGATTCTTACGCAAGTTAGGTACATACAATACATTATAAAGAGTAATAGTTTTTCTGGAGCTAAACTCTAATACAACATTCCCATAACCAACAACACTAGCCATAGATTCGTTGCCATAGATTCGTTGCCCATGTGCAAGACAACCTTATCCGGTACAAAGTTCTTGAACCATTCGCGATCCTTGCAAGCATGGCAAGTTGCACCCGAATCTATCCACCATCCAATTGTATCATCCTGTACATAGAATGCATCAGAAATATGTGAAACTTAGTTCTTAATTGGAATAGTCACAAAGTCAGAAATTTGACCTTGATTAGGAGTAGGATCCTTTGATCCTTGGCCCGCACCCGAAGTGCTTGCTCCTTCTACCATCTTGACTTTACAATCCCGCTTATAGTGACCGGGTTTGCCACATCTCCAACAATACTTCTTGTCCTTCTTATTGGACACATTCTTGTTGCCATCAAACTTTCGTTTCTTGTTGTTTGATTTCTTGTTGTATTTATTCCCATGGGATTTATCTTCTATCATGTTAAATGAAGAAGATCCCACTTCCTTACCCTTCCCCTTGCCACCATCTAGTGCCCAAATTGATTCCTCAATTCTCAAGTGACTACCCAACTCATTCAAATTCATATCTTCCTTATTGTGTTTGAGTGTGTGTTTGAAATCTTGCCATGAAGATGACAATTTGTCAATGATGGATGAAACCGTGAAAGTTTCATCCACACTTATGTTGTGTTGGGTAAATTGCCCCAAGATCCTAAGGATCTCATGGAATTGTTCCATGATGGGCCTAGTATCAACAATCTTGTAATTGTTGAAATTGCTAACAAGAAATTTCTTGCTAGATGCATCCTCATCCATATACTTGGCCTCCAATTTATCCCAAAGTTCCTTAGCCGATTCAACCGAATTGTAAACATCAAATAAAACATCGGACATACCATTTAGAATGTGACCACAACACAGCAAGTCGTCATTGTCCCATTTGCTACTTAACCGGGCATGTTCCATGGTCTCTTCATCCGATTCAGTGGGCCTTGGAGTAGACAACATTTACACCAATTTCAATGAAGTCAAAAGAAATTTCATCTTCTTTTGCCATCTCCTGAAATCTGCCCCTTCAAACCTTTCCAATTTTGCAAACCTTGAAGTCATTTCCTTCACCGTTTCACCGGACATGGTGATCAAATATTCGATTAGAATGTTATGAACTTGGATTGTAAGTAATCTTCGTGCCTGAAACGGAACCGACTCCGGATTGATCTTTGAATCGTGTGAACACTTTTCTAATTGAATATTTCGACCCAATTAGCCACGGGTTACACGAAGTTTCGATTGGGATAAGACAAAGACTAGATTGTTGTCTTGGCTAAAAGAAAACAATTAAAACAATTGCAGAGAATTATCTTCTAATTATTTAAGTTGAAAGTGTGTGCAAAAGGTTAAAAAAAATCTGGAACCTTTCTCAAATACACAAAGGATGTATTTATAATGGGTCAAAAGGTTTCTTGAAAAGTCAGAACCTTTGATTCATACCCATTAGTGACTTGGAAATTTACATTCATGTATTTAGACTTAAAATGGTCTAAAAACATGAAAAAACGCAGTTAAAAATGCCCTGGAACAACCCCAAAACGTTTGAGGTTCGAATGTGCCTTTTGGGTTGAAAATGCACCTTTTCAGCGTGCCCAGTGTTAAGCCGCGCCGCGGGTTAACAAAGCACAATACTTGAAATTTACCAAAACTCTCGACCCGAAAACTATGCTTTAAGCCGCGCCGAGGGTGGTAGGGCCGCGCCGCGGGCTAAGCCTATCCAGCAATTCAATTTTCGATCTCAAGGTTTTTCACACGTATGTCCTTTTCAAGTCTCGTTTCGCATTCCTTAAGTTCCAAATATCATTTCCAAGTCCAAAATAAACCTCAAACCACCTCACGTTTTACGAACGTGTACTCCACACTCTCCGAATTCGTGTAACGTATCAATGGTTCGAAAACACTTTCAACATAGCAATCCAATCCCTAAAATGTATGTTGGATCATGCTAAAATAACCAACATTAAGACGGCAACCTTCACTGCAATGTCTTTTACATCATGTTTCCAACAAATATATGTTATTTGGAACTATATAAGATAGAAATAACATTTTCGTTTAGACTTGTGGTTAGGAACTGGAACATTAGTAATTGAAGACTCATAAACCTGAAAACTACACATATAAGGTTAAGTGATGGAGTGAATAAAATTGCACTGATTTCTGGCTATTATGTGTTGCAATGGTGAACTTAGAATCCATTCATCACAAAAAGATAGCAATCCAGTAGATTGAATTGTACGAATACGAGGTTCACTTTTATTTATTAAAATTCCGTGTTTCAATTTACATGATTTTTCAGGTTGATGAGCTTTGGTCAATGGGAGTAAACATTAACGTACACAACAGCTGGTATGATTTTTTTTTTCCAAATAATTAGAAATTAGAGTTAACATACATCTGACAAGTTACATATTCTGCAAGTTAACTTTTGCGATAGACAAACGTACTACATTTGTGCTACAGAGCCAACAGAAGCATGGATTAATATAATCAACTAATTTAAATTTCGTGGGCTGTTGTCATCAAAAGAATATGAAGAGGTGATTTTTGGGATGGAAGAAATGAAGGAGATCAGCTAAATTGTTTTTTTTTATGTAAATGGAAGGAAGTCTAGCACGTTGGTTAAAGCATAGGACATGTCACAAGAATAGAAACAGAGCAATGGAAGGAAGTCTAGCACGTGTTAAAAGATGAAGCTGTGATGCTGCTTAAGGCTATGAAGAGAAGAAGAAATGACAAAATTACTGGGCTTTAACTAATGGTTTCATATCGATGTTACCTACAACAACAACAATCGTGTTGTTTGGGTTCTCGTGCAGAACCTTCTATACAAATGAAGCCCCTCACTCTCACTACTAGAAAATCTGGAATTAGGGACGGCAAAATCTGTCCTAATCCGTCCCAAAACAGGTTTAATGACGGATTTCCGACGGAAATAGGCCGAACCTAAAAATGCCCTCGGGAAAATTTAGCGATGGATTTTTGGACGACACTGAAATTAGCGACGGATTAGCGACGGACCATTTTGGGACGGATTAGTGACGGACCACTTTGGAACGGATTAGCGACGGATCACTTTGGGACGAGTTAGCGACGGACACTTTGGGATGGATTAGTGACGGACCACTTTGGGACGGATTAGCGACGGACTATTGTGAAACTTCTTGTTCACGAACTTCCCATTTCTAACAAAAGATGCTTATAAAGTTGTCTTAAACTAGCTATTGATATAGAGTATCACATGTTCTTAAAATGTGAAATGTTAGAAGTTTTCCTTACGCATATGCTAAAGGTTTCATTATATTATGGTGTTTGGTTCACTATGAGTTCGTCTTTACTAACAACTGTTCGTCAAAATATTGGTAAAAGGAAGCGTGGTTATGTTAATCTTATGTAGCTATTATTTCCAACTCACCATTGAATCATCACCAATTGAAACAATATTTAACCTATATAACTATATTGTTTTTAACTAATAATAAGTATTAGCTATAACAAATGAATATAGTGTTATAGGCATATTGGATGTATATATGTATTGTTTTTGTATTTTCTAAACAATGTTATCTCTCTAATTTATATCTATATTATACACGCTTAGATGATATTATTTTTAAGACAAACAAGATGATTTTTATATTTGTATAAATAAAATATTCTTATAGAAGTATGTATTACTATTCTTTTTAAAGAATACTATATATTTATTATATAGTGTTTTTAACAATATAATAAATAAATAATTAGTACTAGTATTGTATATTTTAGTGAATAGTGAATGTGTGCAAACTACATGTTTTACGTGAGTATTTAGAGCCAATGGAAAATTGTGAATGTATTGCCAATTTCATGCACCCATTAGGAGTGCATTGTCGATCTTTGTTAATTTTATGCTAGTCATTCATTTAGTTAATTTTAAGCATTTTCCATCACAATCACTTTGTAAAAAATTGTTACATTTTGCATCCAAAGTTATAAATGTATTTATTAATTAGTTTTTTTTGTAAGCGAGGAAACCCTCATATGAACGAGCACATTGACTCCCACATAGAAGGTAAAATCTCGGGTAATCAAGTCCCCCGAGCGAGAGACATGGTACCTGGTGAATTGCGCATTAGGCGCACGCCGCACCTTCTAGTCACACGCTTTTACTGAACAATTCGACATAACCAGAAATTGAACCAGGGTGGTGAAGCGACCCGTCCTAATCCATAAGGACGAATACAATAACATATGGTTACATCGCGAGGTACTTGACCTCTATATGATACATTTTACAAACATTGCATTCGTTTTTTTAAAGACAAACTCTCATTACATCCAAAGTTGACGGCATGCATACCATTTCATAATATATCCAACTATAATTGACTTAATAATAATCTTGATGAACTCAACGACTCGAATGCAACGTCTTTTGAAATATGTCATGAATGACTCCAAGTAATATCTCTAAAATGAGCAAATGCACAGCGGAAGATTTCTTTCATACCTGAGAATAAACATGCTTTAAAGTGTCAACTAAAAGGTTGATGAGTTCATTAGTTTATCATAATCAATCATTTCCATAATTTTAATAGACCACAAGATTTCATTTGTTCAATAATCATACACTCACAAGTGTTTAAAATTCATTCATATGGAATGAACACCTGGTAACCGACATTAATAAAATGCATCTAGAATATCTCCAAACATATAAACATCGAAATACTAAAGCAGTTCAAATTCTCTGACTGGGGCGTGTCAAAGCCCATAGATATATCTTTAGGATTCGCGTCAATTGGTGGCAATTATAATAAACACCAATTCTTAGGCTACCAAGTTCAAAAAGGGTGATATCCAGTATAACAATTCAACCATAGAATGTAGTTTTTAATTACTTGTGTCTATTTCATCAAACATTTATAAAAGCGCATGTATTCTCAGTCCCAAAAATATATATTGCAAAAGCATTTAAAAAGGAAGCAAATGAAACTCACAATACTGTATTTTGTAGTAAAAATATATATGACGACATTGAACAATGCAGAGTTGGCCTCGGATTCACGAACCTATATCATTTGTATATTTATTAATATATATAGTTGTAATCGAACAATATATAAATTTATTTGTTATATACTTTTTATATTAATAATATATATGTTTCATATATTCATTGTGTTATATAAAATTTTAATTTTTGTTATGTTATATGTATTAAATATATTCTTAACACACACACACACACACACACGCACACACACACACACACATATATATATATATATATATATATATATATATATATATATATATATATATATATATATATATATATATATATATATATATATATATATATATATATATTATTTGTTTATTAATAATAATAGTTATAATAAAACCAAAATAATATTAATAGTGGTAAAAATGATAGTAGTTATAATACTTAATATCATTAATGAAATAATAATGTTAATAATTCTATTAATGATAATAATAATGATATTAATAATTATAATTGTAAAATATTAATTTTACTGTTAATGATAGTTAGGTTACTGATTTTAGTAAATAATAGTACTCGTGATAATACACATAATAATACATATGTTAATATTAACAATTCTATTATTTATAAAAATATACTAATACTAATATTTACGAAAATAATACTAGTGATTTGCAAATGATAATACTAGTACGATAATGATAATAATAATATTACTTATTAATGATACTAATATTCATAATATCAATGTTATTTGTAACAATAATTACATAGCAATAATCTTAATCATAATAATAATAATAACACTGATTCTAATAATAATAGTAATGATAGTTAGGATAATTAATAATACTTAACAATAACAATAATAATAATAATAATAATCATAATAATAACAATAATAATTATATTTATAATAATAATAATAGAAATGAAATTAAAAGTGTATACCCCCTTTAAAAGCCTTTTCTAAAAAAATTGCTCCATACGAGACTCGAACCCGTGACCTCCCGCTCACCGCTAACACTCTAAACCATTAGGCTGCTGCCCCATTTTCTGAAATTTACAGAATCCATAACTATATAACCCGTATTTAAACTAGTTCAATATTCCTCCTTCTTCTTCAAAAACTCATACGGTCCAAATTAATTTCACAACTAAAGATTTAGTTAACCTATTAAATATAGGTTTTAAGATTGAAACAGAATCATTTATTTGTAATTAATTGAAAAAGAAAAAAAATGAAAAAATATAAGAATAAGGAGTGCTGCTGTCGCTGCAATATAACAAAAAAAAAAAAATGATTTTACTTTTGAGAATGTTTTAGACAATGATTCCTTCATGAAATATGTAGTAATTCATTCATAGAAACTCTATGAATCCTCAATTAATCCAGAAACTTAAAAACGAACTCGAATTTGGCTCAAGAACATTAGTTGACTTTTTAAGAACAAAACTTTGACTCAAGAATTGAAGCTTGATAATACGAATTGGGATTTGGTATTTTGCAGAAATTTTGAGTGTAATAATCCTAACAAGACTGCATTTAAAATTTTTGAAAAATAATTTGAAATCGAGGTATTGCTAATGTGACTCAAGAACAGAGGTGAATGAACTGTAAGTTTTGATTTTTATCTTTTTAATTCTCATTTGCAGTAGTGTATATATATATAACATGATATTGTACGATTACAACAGCATTTAGATTCGATAAAAATTGTTTTGTAGTAGAATTGAAGTCGACAGGTTCAATCAGAGAAGAAAATACATAAAAAAAAATAAAATAATAGAAAGAAGATAATGACTTCTAACGGTTTTTGTTGTGTAATGGGTAAATTGAAATTGATATGGAATAATCTGAAGAGAGAATCCAAAAGCATATACAGCTTGATCGTGATGTCCAACTGGATGACTTATTTAGGTTATATATTCTATATTTAATTAATTAATATTAATAATAATAAAAAAAATACTACTAATAATAATAATAGAATTTAATAATAATCATAATAATATTAATAACAAAATAATACTAATAATAAGTATAATGATAAAAGTAATAAAAATATTGAATATAATAACTGTAAATAAAAATGATAATTTTTAGTAATTAGGTTAATAATGATAATAATAACTTATAAAATCAATAATAATAATATCATTTATGATAATGCTAATAATAATAATACTAATATTGTTAATGATAATTATAATATTAGTAATAACAGTATTATAACAATTTATATATATATATATATATATATATATATATATATATATATATATATATATATATATATATATATATATATATATATATATATATATATATATATATATATATATATATATATATATTTGATTACATATTTACTTACAAAACAGATTGTTCGTGAATCTTCGGGAATAGTCAAGGTCAAATGCATTCATGAAAAATAGTTCAAAATTTTTGAGACTCAACAATACAGACTTCGCTTATCGTGTCGAACTTATATAAAGATTAAGTTTAAATTTGATCGAAAATTTTTGGGTCGTCACAGTACCTACCCGTTAAAGAAATTTCGTCCCGAAATTTGAGTGAGGTCGTCATAGCTAACAATAAAAAATATTTTCATGATGACTATAAGTGATAAATAGAGTTTTATCATTACCGAGTAATATAGATTAAACGATTCGGTTATTTGAAGCGTATGAGTGAAGAGTGAATTGAAGAAACAAAGTTTCGTCTTAACTTTTGACGTTGTCTTGGTTGAATTCCAGAATTCAAGGAATTTAAAGAAAATCTTCGAAATCTAAAAGATTTGATTCTTCGGCGAGTAAGGAAATTAAGATCTCTATAATTAAATACGGTGGTCTGCCTCGATTACTCTGTCCGATATTTCCATTATAAATTAAACTCTTCCGTTCCATTATTCTCACCATTCCTATACTTTCTTTCTTAGTTCTTACATCCAAAAGATTGTGAAAATGCATAATCCAGTTCTAATCCTTGATATTGTCCTAATTATCATTTCTGTCATCCTTCCTTTCAATCTTCCACTAGAAAAATCTGTTTACTTCTACTATTACCTTGGGGTGATACTATTCTTAATTCTACCGTGTCTTTATATTGCTATTCGTATTAATATCCACGGTTTGTGACCTCCGTGTTGTTATTGGGCTTTATATTTTCTCTTATATTTTGGATCTCTTTGCCTTTTTATTCTCCTCTCGACCTCTAGTAAAGCGAGTAATGGTCCAGAATTCGTAAGTGTGGAGTTTCAAATGACCATAATATACTATGCATAAAGGAAAGGTAATAGCACGATTTGATTTGTCAAATTACCAGAATATCCGGGAAAGATAAAACTATCAAGTAATTATGTTCTTGATATGTTTAGAGGTTAAATAGAATGTAGGAATCGTGTAACATGGCACATGATGATGTTATGATCTGTGAATCATCATGTCCCATTAGAAACTCAGCATGACTTACTGTAATATAATCACGTTGATCAAGTGTCATTATATTATACTAACTCATGCATCAATTTCCAACACTACTTCAAAATCATTCATAATTCAAACTCTAAGTTTTCAGAGATTTAAAATAGTTTTCTTTTATGATATAACACAAATAGCGCGGAGAGATAATTAATATTGGACAAGAATATTTATGAAGATATCTTCAGAAATATTGAGGATATTTATAATAGAGGATACGTTAATATCTTAGAATTTTAGAATCAAACTGTGATGAAGAAATTTATTCACGATGATTTAGAGTGATTAAGGAGCAAGGTATTTGCTAAAGATTTCATCAAAATCAGAATCATCAGGATTCTTTATGTACAGGTTTAGTCCTTGTGATTTGTCCACAGCCTCCTTCATAATTTCGCATAATCTGCTTTTTGGTACTAAATTTTTCTATTGAGCGTTTCCAACACTCCATTCTTTATCATCATACTTTCCATGGTTAAGGTCATTTATGGTTGTCTACAGTTTCTGCTGCTTCATTCAGCTTTTTCAAAATTCATAGTATTGATTCATAGACTGGGTGCTTTTCAGAATTTCAGAATGAAAGATCATAATTCTAAGAGATAATGTTACGTGTATATATATATAACTGTTGATGTAGAACTGCTGCAAGATTCGAGATAGATGATGGATGATTCCCGGTTGCTGATATGGCAATTATTGTTATAAGATGCGGATGAGTATATGATAGGGTTTTAATGAATATAATGATTTTTCGGAAGGTCAGAGATCAACGAAGTTGTTGGTAAGTTTACTGCTAATGTGGTGAGATATAAATGGTTCCCCGGTAACGATGAAAAGAGCAAACGTATATATTAAAGTTATAATAAGGCTAATCCGAATGGAAGTCAAAGTTGATTTGCTGGAGCTGTGACAAAATTGGCTAATTTGGAGAGGGATTGCAAAGTTATTTTCGGTAATGACAATGCCCAAAGAAGCTAGCACAGATACGTGTTAAACGTTTTACTCAGGTTCCAAGGATTTTTCAGGTGCATAACTATATGCATAAATCTTTTCTTCCGTAGATGAGATGCAGTTGGTTCATTCTTTCGATTGAGGTGTTTTCAAGAATTATGAAAGGTTTGAACGCAGATTGTCATCGTCAAGATATAAATGAGGTTTAAGATGAAATCAAGTGGCAAACTTGAAGAAATGTTTAGTTTCATATGTTATAATCAATATTTTAATTCAATTTAATTGTCCAATGTTGGTAGTCCACAGTTAGTAATTCAATAATTCATATATAGTTTAATATATAATATTCGAATTAATTAATGCATATCGTGACCCATTGTATACATGTCTAAGACTCGATCACAACTCAAGGTATATATATTATTATAGAATCAACCTCAACCCTGTATAGCTAACTCGAGCATTACTGCATATAGAGTGTCTATAGTTATTCCAAATAATATATATAGATGCGTCGATATGATATGTCAAAACCTTGTATACGTGTCCCGATATTTAAAGTGCGTAAAATAAATAACAGAAATTAAATGACGATAAATAAAATTGCGAGAATTAAAATTGCGATAATTAAATTGCAATAATTAAATGTAATAAGGAATTAACAGTTAGCTAGGATTTTGTTAGCGTGGATTCTTAACAAAATTTCTCATAGTTAATTTGTTTGTTTCTAACAAATTTTATTTTTGTCCAATGTTTTCTTCATTATGCAACTTGTTGAATTCTGATAGGTCAAAATCCAAATATGAAATTGAATGAAAATGGTTATTCTGCGATGAACGGATACGCATATTGGTGGATGCAAGTAGGATATTAAATGACTGTTGAATCAAATTGGAAGAATGTACAGTGTAACTTATTAATGTGAAATCTAAATATTCCTCGGGTATTACCTACCCGTTAAAATATTTTCACCATTAACAGTTTGTACAAAAGAATTTTTAATTACAATCTTTATGAAAACATATATACATATATATTTTCTTCAGATGTAATCCTGGATTTAATATGTTTATATGATATTAAACTCATTTGATTTTTGGTTAGAATTAGAGTATATAATCTCTAAAACATTAGAGATTACATAATCATCGTGTCGAACGAAGATAAATAATGTAGAACATCATGTAGAACGATGATTATACTCGAGGTACAGAATGAGATGTTGAGGCATGTGATGTTGAAACTTGGGTTGTTGGCGGTACTGTTGGTACTATTGATGTTGCTGATGGTGGTACAGTTGCTGTCGGTGCTGCTGCTGGTGCTTGTAACCTTTGCACCATATTCTCCAATGCCACTACCCAAGTGCGAAGCTCGTTGACTTCTTCTATTACACCGGGATGATTGTCGGTTCAGACGAGTGGATGAATAAGGTTTAGAATTTTAGATAGGATATAATAGTGGCGAGATATTCGAGAAATGAGGGTGAAAATGGTGTCTCGAACAGGTTAGCCGGTAAGTGCTTCAGGTTCTTCGCCAATAGGTGAATTTGGTTGGTGGAAGGGATCGCCTTCTTCGCATCTCCATTGATTAAGTCGACTACGAACCCATCCCCAACTCATCCAGAATTGATGATGGCTGATTGGTTGTTTCATTTCGGTCACACTGGTTTCGGAGCTCGAGTGAAACTCCATATCGGAATCCGAGGGATTTGAACTAGTGGCGAGTTTCATTTCGTACGATTGAATAAAGAATTCTTCGATATGAAATGATTTTCAGCTATCGAGTGGTATTCTAATTATATAGAATATCTATATATACAAAACAAAAGATTTCGTAGATTTACGGAATATGCCAGGCAAAGTTTACAGTAACAGATACGCTAAGATATGAAATATTAGATACGCTAAGATATGAATTTTTGTCTATACACTATTCATGCAATCAGTGCAGCAAGATGTGTCTAGACTAAGAATGATAAGCATGTAATTTCCGACTAGAAATGATAAGCAAAACTTTTGATATGCAGACACGGTCGAAGTCCAGACTCACTAATGTATCTAATCAACTATCATTTAGACACACTAATGCAAGACCTGGTTCACTAAGACCACCGCTCTGATACCACATGAAGCGACCCGTCCTAATCCATAAGGACGAATACAATAACATATGGTTACATCGCGAAGTACTTGACCTCTATATGATACATTTTACAAACATTGCATTCGTTTTTTTTAAAAGACAAACTCTCATTACATCGAAAGTTGACGGCATGCATACCATTTCATAATATATCCAACTATAATTGACTTAATAATAATCTTGAAGAACTCAACGACTCGAATGCAACGTCTTTTGAAATATGTCATGAATGACTCCAAGTAATATCTCTAAAATGAGCAAATGCACAGCGGAAGATTTCTTTCATACCTGAGAATAAACATGCTTTAAAGTGTCAACCAAAAGGTTGGTGAGTTCATTAGTTTATCATAATCAATCATTTCCATAATTTTAAAAGACCGCAAGATTTCATTTGTTCAATAATCATACACTCGCAAGTGTTTAAAATTCATTCATATGGATTGAACACCTGGTAACCGACATTAACAAAATGCATCTAGAATATCCCCGAACATATAAACATCGAAGTACTAAAGCAGTTCAAATTCTCTGACTGGAGCATGTCAAAGCCCATAGATCTATCTTTAGGATTCGCGTCAATTGGTGGCAATTATAATAAACACCAATTCTTAGGCTACCAAGTTCAACAAGGGTGATATCTGGTATAACAATTCAACCATAGAATGTAGTTTTTAATTACTTGTGTCTATTTCGTCAAACATTTATAAAAGCGCATGTATTCTCAGTCCCAAAAATATATATTGCAAAAGCATTTAAAAAGGGAGCAAATGAAACTCACAATACTGTATTTTGTAGTAAAAATACATATGACGAAATTGAATAATGCAGAGTTGGCCTCGGATTCACGAACCTATATCATTTGTATATTTATTAATATACATAGTTGTAATCGAACAATATATAAATTTATTTGTTATATAATTTTTATATTAATAATATATATGTTTCATATATTTATTGTGTTATATAAAATTTTAATTTTCGTTATGTTATATGTATTAAATATATTTTTAACATATATATATATATATATATATGTATATATATATATGTATATATATATATATATATATATATATATATATATATATATATATATATATATATATATATATATATATATATATATCATTTGTTTATTAATAATAATAGTTATAATAAAACCAAAATAATATTAATAGTGGTAAAAATGATAGTAGTTATAATACTTAATATCATTAGTGAAATAATAATGTTAATAATTCTATTAATGATAATAATAATAATATTAATAATTATAATTGTAAAATATTAATTTTACTGTTAATGATAGTTAGTTTACTGATTTTAGTAAATAATAGTATTCGTGATAATACACATAATAATACATATTTTAATACTAACAACTCTATTATTTATAAAAATATACTCATACTAATATTTACGAAAATAATACTAGTGATTTGCAAATGATAATACTAGTACGATAATGATAATAATAATATTACTTATTAATGATACTAATATTCATAATATCAATGCTAGTTGTAACAATAATTACATAGCAATAATCTTAATCATAATAATAATAACACTTATTCTAATAATAATAGTAATGATAGTTAGGATAATTAATGATACTTAACAATAACAATAATAATCATAATAATCATAATAATCATAATAATAACAATAATAATTAAATTTATAATAATAATAATAATAGAAATGAAATTAAAAGTGTATACCCCTTTTAAAAGCCTTTTCTAAAAAAATTTCTCCATACGAGACTCGAACTCGTGACCTCCCGCTCACCGCTAACACTCTAAACCATTGGGCTGTTGCCCCATTTTCTGAAATTTACAGAATCCATAACTATATAACCCGTATTTAAACTAGTTCTATATTCCTCCTTCTTCTTCAAAAACTCATACGGTCCAAATTAATTTCACAATCAAAGATTTAGTTAACCAGTTAATATAGGTTTTAAGATTGAAACAGAATCATTTATTTGTAATTAATTGAAAACGAAAAAAAAAGAAAAACAAATAAGAATAAGGAGTGCTGCTGTCGCGGCAATATAACAAAAAAAAATGATTTCACTTTTAAGAACGTTTTAGACAATGATTCCTTCATGAAATATGTAGTAATTCATTCATAGAAACTCTATGAATCCTCAATTAATCCAGAAACTTAAAAACAAACTCGAATTTGGCTCAAGAACATTAGTTGACTTTTTAAGAACAAAACTTTGACTCAAGAATTGAAGCTTGATAATACGAATTGGGATTTGGTATTTTGCAGAAAGTTTGAGTGTAATAATCCTAACAAGACTGCATTTAAATGTTTTGAAAAACAATTCGAAATCGAGGTATTGCTAATGTGACTCAAGAACAGAGGTGAATGAACTGTAAGTTTTGATTTTTATCTTTTTAATTCTCATTTGCAGTAGTGTATATATATAACATGATATTGTACGATTACAACAGCATTTAGATTCGATAAAAAATGTTTTGTAGTAGAATTAAAGTCGACAGGTTCAATCAGAGAAGAAAATACATAAAAAAAAAATTAAAATAATAGAAAGAAGATAATGACTTCTAACTTTTTTTTTTGTGTAATGGGTAAATTGAAATTGACATGGAATAATCTGAAGACAGAATCCAAAAGCATATACAGCTTAATCGTGATGTCCAACTGGATGACTTATTTAGGTTATATATTCTATATTTAATTAATTAATATTAATATTTAATATTAATAATAATATAAAAAAATACTAATAATGGTATTAATAGAATTTAATAATAATCATAATAATATTAATAACAAAATAATACTAATAATAAGTATAATGATAAAAGTAATAAAAATATTGAATATAATAACTGTAAATAAAAATGATAATTTTTAGTAATTAGGTTAATAATGATAATAATAACTTATAAAATCAATAATAATAATAATAATAATATCATTTATGATAATGCTAATATTAATACTAATTATAATAATACTAATATTGTTAATGATAATTATAATATTAGTAATAACAGTATTATAACAATATATATATATATATATATATATATATATATATATATATATATATATATATATATATATATATATATATATATATATATATATATATCAAATTTATATTACAGATTATATGTATTTCAAGTAATATTAATAATACTAGTATGGACATTAATATGGAAAGTAATGGCAATATTATTATAACAACTATAGTTATACTTGCATTACATATATGTATTATTACTTATGTAATATTTATTATTCATATATATGTATTATTACAATAAATGTTTTAATGCAATAATATGAATGTATATATGCGGACTCCAAAAGCAGCAAAGTCCAAAAAGCAAATAATCTTTAGCAATCTTCACCTGAGACAAAACATACTTAAAGTGTCAACCAAAATGGTTGAGTGAACAACATAGGTTTAATAATTATAACAAGTTTTTAGACCACAAGATTTAGTTTAGTGTTGACTGATATAAAATCAATCAATAGAATGAAGTGTGTTTATTAACATAATGAATATATTAACAGTGACCGATAAAGTTTGTTTATTAATATAATAAATATATTAACAGTGACCGATAAAGTTTGTTTATTAATATAATGAATATATTAACAGTGACCGATAAAGTTTGTTTATTAATATAATGAATATATTAACAGTGACGATAAAGTTTGTTTATTAATATAACGAATATATTAACAGTGACGATAAAGTTTGTTTATTAATATAACGAATATATTAACAGTGACCGATATTGTCAACAGACAAAGTATGTTTACTAATATAACGAATTATATTAGCAGCGACCGTTATTGTTAACAAACAACATGTAATGGATAAAATTTGAGTACTTGTGTCTAAGCATAAAACAGTTTAAAAGCAAGCATGTGTCTCACCCCAAAGTTTATAAAACAGTTAAGAAATAGTAAAAAAAAAGAGGGGCTATGAAGTTCACCTTAGTAGCAGATAGGTATTCCACGCAAGTAGTAAGTACGAAATGTGTAATCGAGGATCTCAACCTAGAGATATAATATTCGATTAGTTAATGTCCAGTAGACATATAGCTTGTTTATTAATATAGTAAACTATATTAACAGTGACCGTTCTCGAGAAAAGTTATATTTTTATGAATGATATTATACTTAGTGTTATTAAATGTTACTATATAGGTATGTGTATAGGTTATACTAATAATAGTATTATAAATCTTTAATTATTCAATCTTTATATATATATACCTATCATTATATGTTACATCTATAAATATACCTCTATGTGATACATACATATATATTCTGTATTATTATTATACATGTATGTGTTCAACACTATATGATACATACATGGTAGGTGTAAGATGATACATATATATATACTCATTACTTTTTATTATTATTATTAGGTTTACTAACTTATTAGCTTACATAATGAACATTCATACATACATACACACGTACATATACATACACATATACACATACATATACACGTATGCATTTATTTACATATACACACACACATATACATACAGTGTATACATGCACATACATACGTTTGCATGCATGCATGGACATGTATTATTATTATCATTATTCTTTACTACATAAAATCATAACCTTTTATTAATAAACTTAACCTTGTAACTTTAACATAAAATCATAAAATCATAAGTTTTTATCTAAATAACTAATCATGTTCATTAACCATAGTCTTTAATAATCATAATCATACATCTTTTATCATAATCATCATCTTTATAATTATACTTTTAACATCATCAATATCTTATTCATAAGACTTCATACATAATTATTTAACTTACTCATAACCTATGCCAAAATCATTAACCATAATAATTATTCAAAACTTTTAATCCCTAATCTTAATATTCAATCAATTCTTTACTATCATAATCATAATCTAGTTTCATCACTTATTCATATTCATAATCATGATTCATAATCTCTTAACTATTATTATTAACTAGCTTTATGATCAAATCAATTACTTATTATTATTCAACACTAATTCATTAAACTTTAACACATAAAATCATAAACATAATTTTTAGCTTTTGCATTAATTCATAACTTTTATTCATAACTTTTTTTAACATTACCATTATCTATTCAAGATTCATGATCATACTTCATATTCAATAATACTTATTAATATTCTTATATGTAATTAAGTAAAGAACAAAGTTAACTAGGGTGTAAGACTACCTTAAGCAAGGTTTGAAGCCAAAGATTGATGATGATACGTGCAGAAACAGAAACCAAGCAGCTGCAGCAACAACCAAGACCCAAAAGAAGTCTGTTTGGGTCTGAATTGATCACGTACAGAAACAGATTGCAGCAGCAGCAAATAACAACCCAACAGAGGGCTGTTTGGGTCTGACCTGCCTCGACAGAATCAACAGCAAAACTCAGCAGACAAAACGCAGCAACTAGGGTTGTTTGTGGGGCTGTTTTGGTTCGTAGAAGCAGCAAGAAATTCGGCAGCAACCCCAGTAACAAACGAACAGCAACTATGAGTTGATGATGGACTGTTTTAGAGGCGATTACACAGCAGAATTAGGAGGCTGAATGGCTGTTAAGGTGGAGAGTACAAGGCTGTTTGGATGGCTGATTAGCAGGTTTGTTTGAAGGTGATCACTGTCGACTGTAGGCTAGGGCTGTAGGGGATGTTTAGTCGACTAAAAATAGGCTGTGTTGAGGCTGTTTATGATTCGACAGAGAGAGGGAATAGCTGGAGTATCTAGTCAACAATTGCAGGTTATTTGTGGTGATTAATCTAGAAATCACGATGGCTTTATATAGTTGTTGGAGTTTCCTAATTGCACTCTAATTCTTGGAGATTAAGGAAGGAAACTAGGATCAAGCTAGGATTTGCAAAGCTTAGTGAACAAGTTTTTCTAAAACAAAAACCCCTAAGAACTTATACGATCGAGTTATTTATGATTATGTAATCTTTATATATATTTTTTTATGGAATACTTATTTATTTATATATATTATTTGTATATTATTATTATTATTATTATTATTATTATTATTATTATTATTATTATTATTATTATTATTATTATTATTATTATTATTAATTTAATTACATTTTATTTATTTATTAAACCCTAATCTTTTATAAATTTTATTTATTCCAATTAGTTTTGTGTTAATTTTTATAGTTTATATAATGTCACTTTTAATATTAATACACATAGTTTATATTATTTATTAAGTACTAGGGTTAGGGTTCATTATTTAATATTTAATAGTATTAGGGTTTTGTAATTAATAGGTACGGTTAGGTTTAGGGTTTTATATCATATTAGGGTTTTTAATAATAATTACGATCATTTAATGAAAGTATAATGTTCGTTTGTCGAAATGGATAACAACCCTAATGATGATGCACAAAATATGACATTGAAACCCTAAGGACAACTTGATTAATTCAGAAGGGAAAAATGAGGGTTGTTATAGTACCTCCTCGTTAATTTAAACTTCGTCCCGAAGTTTCAGTAGGATTTCTCGGATGCACCAACAGTCGAGAATAGATGTGGATATTTTTCGCTTCATCCGATTTTCACGTTCCCAGGTATACTCGGGGCCTCTCCGTGAATTCCAACAGATCTTAACAACAAGAATAGAGTTTTGTTTCAAACGTTTATCCTCATGATTCATAACTTCTATAGGTTTTTCGGTGAGGTGCAGTTTATTGTCATTGCGAAGACCATTTAAAGGAATAACAAGTATGTCATCAACAGAACACTTTTTAAGATTCGAGATGTGAAATATATGAACTTTAATTAACAGGAAGTGTTGATTAAAAATTACTATTTGGTCAATGTTTTGTTAAAGCAAAGTTTACACTTAATTACAGTGGGGATCTACTTGAGTGAGAGTTGATATCGTATGAAATTCCAGCTAAAGAGTCTAGGTGATAGAATATCTAGCCCTATGGACTTCATCCATGACTAGTTCTTGAAAAATTTATGAATAGCGGTGATTTATAGGATCGACATTTATTCCTTCATTATTAACTACATGTCCTAGGAATTGTACGATTTGTAGCCAAAGTTCACACTTGGAAAACTTGGCATACATTTGTTTGTTCTTTAAGAGCTCTAGAATAAATCGCAGATGTTGCTCATGCTCTTTCTCGCTCTTGGAATAGATTAATATGTCATCAATGAAAACGGTTACGAATTTATCAAGATAAGGTTTGCATACATGGTTCATAAGATCCATGAATATAGCAGGAGCATGGGTTAAGCCAAAAGACATGGCAAGAAACTTATAGTGTCTATAACGAGTTAGGAAAGTAGTCTTAGAAACATTGGTTTCCTTGACTCTCAATTGATGATAACCCGACCTAAGATCAAGTTTCGAATAGATACTTGACCCTTGCAGTTGGTCAAACATGTCATCAATAAGCGGGAATGGATAATGATTCTTGATGGTTAGCTTGTTGAGTTCTCGGCAATTAATACACATTCTCAACGTGCCACCTTTCTTAATGAAAAGAACGGGTGCTCCTCACGGAGGCAAGCAAAGACGAATGAAACCTTTTTCCAAAACTTCTTGGAGTTGATTGAATGATTCCTTCATTTCGAATGGAGCTAAGCGGTATGGAACCTATGCAATAGGTACATCATCGGGCGTGGATAATTGATAAGTAAAAGATATATAATATCTAGGGTTGATATTTTTAGTTGACAATATAGTGATAAGGAGTATGTAATGGTACACAGTGGTCCTAAGGTTGATCAAATCTTATTCCTATCATGATCCATTAGGATTTATGTATGACTTATCATAATCTAATGACATTGATCAAGTGTCATTATATTATTCTAAATCATACTTTTATCACCCCATAAGGTTACTACTATGTCATCTAGTCAATATTCATCTTCTTCGAGGTGAATGATTCAATGGAAAATGAAAGGAAAGAAAATAACATCATTCATTCATTTAAAAGAAATTAACCAGAGTATTACAGAAACTTAACGAATTCTTCCAAATTGTAAAAGTACTAAATGGTAACATAAAGAATACTATGAAAATTTAAATGTCTCTAGTGGTTTCCAAAAACTCTTCATTGTGCCTCTTCATTCTTCTTCTTATCCAAGCATTGATTTTTGAAATGCCCTACTCCTCCACAGTTATAGCAAGTAGGAACAGTTGCATTTGCCTTTGTGGCTGGAGCTTTGGCTGATGGAGTAACAACTCTACAAGTCTTGGCTACGTGACCCACCTTCTCGCACTTGGTGCATTTGGCCTTACACCATCCTTCATGATGTCTCTCACATCTTTTACAATAAGGACGTTTTCCCTTATACAATTTGTTGAATTTTCCTTTATAAAGCTTGTTGATTTTGCTTTTAGAATTTTCTTGCTTCATCCCTTCTCTCTTCCTTTTTGCACCTTCTTTCTCCTTATGTTTGTCGATAAAATAGCTTGCCATGCAAGCAGCTTCTTGTATGGTGCTCGGGTTCTCCAAGATAACATCTCTTCGGACTTTATTAGGCAATCCATTGATGTAGCATTGGATCCCTAGATATTCGGGAGTAGCCATGAGAACAAACTCTTGAAATTGGTTGGTGTAGCTCATGAGATCAGCATTTACCATTTCTATATTACTGAGCCCAGGTCTTTCAGTACTCTTGTATGTAGGGGCGGGTAGTTTATGAAACTTTGATGAGAACGAATAGTCGAAAGGTTTTGCGGTACGCTATTGTTGCCATTGCCTTGAACAAGGGACTCGGACATGGATTCTTCCTCGACTTCTTCTTCTTCAATCATCTCCTCCACAAACTCTTCCTCTTCGTCATCCCCATCATAGTTAGCATTAGTGTGGGATTCTTCCAAATGAGGGTAGTGTGGAGGACTAGGAGGGACATAGTTTGGGTGGGTTGGTGAAAATGGCTGGGAAACGGGTCCATAAGTTGGTGTGTGGACAGATCTTTCGGAGTAGGATCCATCGGACTCGTTGTCGGAGATGATGATCGGGCTATTACGAGACATCCTAGAAGGCACGAAAGAACTAAGTTAGGCAAGTTCTAAGGAAGACGCAAAAGCACGAATTAAAATGTAAAGGAAAATACTTAAGAATCGAGGCAGGAAAGGTTATAGTCCTATAGATTGCTAAGGCACCTAACTAACACATAAGTCACACATAAATGCAATCCTGGTTCTCTATAACAACCTTGCTCTGATACCACTCTGTCATACCCTCAAAAAGGGCCGGGGAAGATATGACATCACAATATCACAACACAAGTATGTATAAACGAGAACGACTTTATATGAGACGTTTTAATTGATTACCAATGTATTAAAGCAGCGGAAAGTGTTATGTCATTACAATAAATGTTTTAATGCAATAATATGAATGTATATATGCGGACTCCAAAAGCAGCAAAGTCCAAAAAGCAAATAATCTTTAGCAATCTTCACCTGAGACAAAACATGCTTAAAGTGTCAACCAAAATGGTTGAGTGAACAGCATAGGTTTAATAATTTAACAAGTTTTTAGACCACAAGATTTAGTTTAGGGTTGACTGATATAAAATCAATCAATAGAATGAAGTATGTTTATTAACATAATGAATATATTAACAGTGACCGATAAAGTTTGTTTATTAATATAATGAATATATTAACAGTGACCGATAAAGTTTGTTTATTAATATAATGAATATATTAACAGTGACCGATAAAGTTTGTTTATTAATATAATGAATATATTAACAGTGACGATAAAGTTTGTTTATTAATATAACGAATATATTAACAGTGACGATAAAGTTTGTTTATTAATATAACGAATATATTAACAGTGACCGATATTGTCAACAAACAAAGTATGTTTACTAATATAACGAATTATATTAGCAGTGACCGTTATTGTTAACAAACAACATGTAATGGATAAAATTTGAGTATTTGTGTCTAAGCGTAAAACAGTTTAAAAGCAAGCATGTGTCTCACCCCAAAGTTTATAAAACAGTTAAGAAATAGTAAAAAAAAAAGAGGGGCTATGAAGTTCACCTTAGTAGCAGATAGGTATTCTACGCAAGTAGTAAGTACGAAATGTGTAATCGAGGATCTCAACCTAAAGATATAATATTCGATTAGTTAATGTCCAGTAGACATATAGCTTGTTTATTAATATAGTAAACTATATTAACAGTGACCGTTCTCGAGAAAAGTTATATTTTTATGAATGATATTATACTTAGTGTTATGAAATGTTACTATATAGGTATGTGTATAGGTTATACTAATAATAGTATTATAAATCTTTAATTATTCAATCTTTATATATATACCTATCATTATATGTTACATCTATAAATATACCTCTATGTGATACATACATATATATTATGTATTATTATTATACATGTATGTGTTCAACACTATATGATACATACATGGTAGGTGTAAGATGATACATATATATATATATATATATATATATATATATATATATATATATATATATATATATATATATATATACTCATTACTTATTATTATTATTATTAGGTTTACTAACTTATTAGCTTACATAATGAACATTCATACATACATACACACGTACATATACATACACATATACACATATATATACACGTATGCATTTATTTACATATACACACACATATACATACAGTGTATACATGCACATACATACGTTTGCATGCATGCATGGACATGTATTATTATTACCATTATTCTTTACTACATAAAATCATAACCTTTTATTAATAAACTTAACCTTGTAACTTTAACATAAAATCATAAAATCATAAGTTTTTATCTAAATAACTAATCATGTTCATTAACCATAGTCTTTAATAATCATAATCATACATCTTTTATCATAATCATCATCTTTATAATTATACTTTTAACATCATCAATATCTTATTCATAAGACTTCATACATAATTATTTAACTTACTCATAACCTATGCCAAAATCATTAAACATAATAATTATTCAAAACTTTTAATCCCTAATCTTAATATTCAATCAATTCTTTACTATCATAATCATAATCTAGTTTCATCACTTATTCATATTCATAATCATGATTCATAATCTCTTAACTATTATTATTAACTAGCATTATGATCAAATCAATTACTTATTATTATTCAACACTAATTCATTAAACTTTAACACATAAAATCATAAACATAATTTTTAGCTTTTGCATTAATTCATAACTTTTATTCATAACTTTTTTTAACATTACCATTATCTATTCAAGATTCATGATCATACTTCATATTCAATAATACTTATTAATATTCTTATATGTAATTAAGTAAAGAACAAAGTTAACTAGGGTGTAAGACTACCTTAAGCAAGGTTTGAAGCCAAAGATTGATGATGATACGTGCAGAAACAGAAACCAAGCAGCTGCAGCAACAACCACAACCCAAAAGAAGTCTGTTTGGGTCTGAATTGATCACGTACAGAAACAGATTGCAGCAGCAGCAAATAACGACCCAACAGAGGGCTGTTTGGGTCTGACCTGCCTCGACAGAATCAACAACAAAACTCAGCAGACAAAACGCAGCAACTAGGGTTGTTTGTGAGGCTGTTTTGGTTCGTAGAAGCGGCAAGAAATTCGGCAGCAACCCCAGTAACAAACGAACAGCAACTATGAGTTGATGATGGACTGTTTTAGAGGCGATTACACAGCAGAATCAGGAGGCTGAATGGCTGTTAAGGTGGAGAGTACAAGGCTGTTTGGATGGCTGATTAGCGGGTTTGTTTGAAGGTAATCACTGTGGACTGTAGGCTAGGGCTGTAGGGGATGTTTAGTCGACCAAAAAGAGGCTGTGTTGAGGCTGTTTATGATTCGACAGAGAGAGGGAATAGCTGGAGTATCTAGTCGACAATTGCAGGTTATTTGTGGTGATTAGTCTAGAAATCACGATGGCTTTATATAGTTGTTGGAGTTTCCTAATTTCACTCTAATTCTTGGAGATTAAGGAAGGAAACTAGGATCAAGCTAGGATTTGCAAAGCTTAGTGAACAAGTTTTTCTAAAACAAAAACCCCTAAGAACTTATACGATCGAGTTATTTATGATTATGTAATCTTTATATATTTTTTTTTATGGAATACTTATTTATTTATATATATTATTTGTATATTTTTATTATTATTATTATCATTATTATTATTATTATTATTATTATTATTATTATTATTATTATTATTATTATTATTATTATTATTATTATTATTATTATTATTATTATTATTAAGGTTACATTTATTTAATTACATTTTATTTATTTATTAAACCCTAATCTTTTATAAATTTTATTTATTCCAATTAGTTTTGTGTTAATTTTTATAGTTTATATAATGTCACTTTTAATATTAATACACATAGTTTATATTGTTTATTAAGTACTAGGGTTAGGGATCATTATTTAATATTTAATGGTATTAGGGTTTTGTAATTAATAGGTACGGTTAGGTTTAGGGTTTTATATCATATTAGGGTTTTTAATAATAATTACGATCATTTAATGAAAGTATAATGTTCGTTTGTCGAAATGAATAACAACCCTAATGATGATGCACAAAATATGACATTGAAACCCTAAGGACAACTTGATTAATTCAGAAGAGAAAAATGAGGGTTGTTATAATAATAATAATTATTAGTAATAATAAATGCATTTTAAAATTTTTTAGAAAATTAAAATTACAATTTATGAGAGATTCGTAATTTCTTTTATAAAAGATTTCGTATTATTTTTTTAATGAAATTAATATATAATTATGACATCATCATTATGAAAATTAAAAAATAATTAACTTAATGATAACATAATCATTTTAGAGCTTTATATGACTATATAAATGACTCAAATAATAGCATCGACCCCTATGATGGACCAATCAACTTTGAGAATTGGTCTTATCTTTTTGGGAATTAAATGTCACAAATGGGTGTTGTCCAAAGTGTACGCAAACGGGACAATCGGGACTCCACTTATGATAAGGTTATAAGTGTTATCAATCTTGATAATCCGAACTCCGCTCACAACGTCTTGAGCCCGTGAGAGTGATCGTGTTTGTCATGATGTTGCTAACATCCGTTTTTTGGACTACACTCAGCTCATAGAGTATTTGGGTATACGTGACAGATTACGAATCATTAGAACATAATTACGAAAGCAAGTTTACTTGTAGTTAAGTAGTTTACTTGTAGTAATGAAAAAGTTATGCATCGGGTCATAAGAAATGATCAATTCCACATGCAATAAAACCTTAAATACATATATATAATATACTACGTATAATATATTCATACATATATGTCGAAAAGATAAATTCTTTACTCTATTCTTAAATATGATAATATGATATGTGTCTTAAATAAGTGGGGTGAGATGCATGAGATGTCACACTTTCATTTATCTCTAATCATCTCCGTAGCAAATTCTTGGTGTTTGAGTTTATATTTAGCGAAGTTCTTTAACACAGCCTGAAGCATTGACAGTCTCCAAGGCAATGACCTTCATGTTGATGATACTTAAGCACGCAAGTCTCGTTACACTTACCTCTAGGAATGACGTCATCACATGTGATATTGCTTGGAATTACCTTGGATTTACATATATCTACTTCCTTTTTAAGCGGTAAAATATCTGTACAGATTATGGAAAATACATTTTAGTTAATTGTTTTTTGCTTATAGTTGAATTGAGACGTTTATATATATATATATATATATATATATATATATATATATATATATATATATATATATATATATATATATATATATATACTTGACTATAGAATCAAAAATATTATAGAAAACTAAAGACAATATAATTTAAAGTACAAACTTCGAGTGAACGAAACTCAAATGAAGAGAGTTTTCTTAAAAATAACCTAACTTAATTAATTAAAGTTCTAACAAAACCATACAACTTATTGAGATGAAATATTGTAGATTTGTGATAGTTACAACTTACTATTGGTACATGTAGACTACAAAATTTACATTATTCATATTGAATTACAAGAGCAATTTGAGAAACGATCATTCTTACGTAGTGACATTTTCTTATTGATTTTTACCAAGTATGATAGCATAAATTAAAGTAGTAACATAAATAGCAAAGGTATAAATTATTAAACACCTGACTTGGAAACAACCATGAGAAGCATAAGTAATGCAATTATTGTAACTGGGTTGTGGGCCATATTGGATTGTTAAAGCCTAAAAATGATTGTTAAACTTTTGTATTGAGTCAAATTCGATTTTTATAGCGAAACGACATAAGAGAATTTTAATACAGTAGTCATTGTCATTGTTAGGTCGTTCTAAAGTTTGGTTAATCATCAGAAATGTTTGGTAATCCAACATAAAGTTTGGTTAATCATCAGAAATCCATAATATACATATATAGTGGTTGAAATATGTAAAATAAAAATTGAGTCTAATATCTTGTATTAACGGAGTTGATTGTTCAAGTTTTGGAAAAAAATACCACTAAACTACCTTTCAAAATATAATATAATTAGTTTTGATAAAAAAGACATTTTTGCGTCGATGGTTCTTACATCAAATTGCATGCCGCGTCCCTGTCATTATTTTTAGCTCCGGTGGTCACTTAATTTTACAAATGTTGCCTTAGTGGCTCCTCCTCAGTGGCGACTTTAGGTTGAGAGGTACGGGGTCCGGTGACACCGCTAGTTTTTCGAAATTTATTACAAAATTTTTAAATTATTTGTATAGGACACCACTAAATATAATAATGGGACCCCATAAATTTTTAGAGATTATAGTTTAATAGTTTGGACTACTAAAGTGTTTGAAGTTAGCCCACTTATGATTTTATAGTATGAGCTATTGAATATATTAGATATAAAAATAAACAAACCCTTGTCAAATTCCTATTCTAATTCTTTTTTACTTCCTTGTACGTCACAATTTCTTACGGTTCCATCTCCAATCCTTCATCAAAGGGATGTCAATGAATCGAATGAGGGTGTAAGGTCATATCTGTGATGACCCGGAAATTTCCGATCAAATTTAAACTTTACTCTTTATATATATCCGACACGATAAGCAAAATCTGTAATGTTGAGTCTCGAAAGTTTTGAAACTATATTTCTGTAATCAAATATCCTTTGACCATGCCAAACGATTCACGAACAATTATGTGTAAATAAATATATATATATATACATATACATATGTCTGATTTTAAATTGAGTTATATTAATGAAACATTGAACGGATTAGTTATTATGAATATAAGATATGAGATCTATTTTATGAATTTGGAATGCTATCAAGGTATTGAATGAATAATACTTTACATGAACGTATTTGTTCGATGTAAGTTAGTCGACGAGATTAAAAGATAATAACAAATGATTGAATCATCAAATACATTGAATTAGGATTACGAGTCTCGGTTATGAGGTCCACTTTGAATTAGAGAACTCTTACTTTTAACGGTATTCGGAAATAATGGTGAAGTGATTTTTGAATAAGAACAAAGTGTCATTATTGAGGATTATACAGAAGTTAGTGGAGGTTTGAATTTCATAAAACGTTTTGATTTAAACTAATATTATTATATATGTTTTGATAAATAATGAGACTAGGATTTATAAAAGGAAATGATCAAAATACTTAAAAGATAAAGTTACACTTTAAGTGGGATAGTTTTTAATTAATTTAAGTCTAGTTATTAATAAAGGTATATGTCACAAAACGTTTAATTTAAAATAAAATATTTTGACAAACAACGAGACTTTGATTTATAGAAGAAAATGACCACAACGCTCAACTTTACAAGTTATATTTTTATAAAGGTAAATTATTGTTATGTAAGTCTAATTTTTGTAAAAGGTACACGTCACGCAACATAAAAGGCTAGTTTTCTAAACATACGAAAGTGCGCCCGAAAAACTGAAAGTGGTACATGAGTCGTGAGATCACGACCGTGTCATTTTTGTAAAAATTATATTTTTACCATGAGCGTAAATATAATATAATATTTAATTAATTCTAAAGATTTAATATATTATATATTAATTAATATATACATAAACTTATATGTGTAAAAGAAAATAGATGTCGGCAAGATTTGAAAAAGATACCAGTTGGTGGAAGTGGTCATGCGACCACATGAAGTAACACCACACTTGTATAAAGCTTGCAAGCTTGATTAGTTTACACACACATATACGTTCATTATATTACTCCCTCTTCTCTTATAAATTTTATTATTTATATTATTATTATTATTATTATTATTAAGATTAATTATTATTATTAATCTTATTAATATTATTATTAAACTTAATATTATTATTAGTAGGATTAATATTATTATTTATACATAAAATATTACGACGAGGTCATGAGCGGGTCATTTCAAAATGAGTTTTATGAGTAGGATAGGGCTAGGGAAATTATGAGTTATGGCTATGGAGGTGATGGGTATTGTTCATGGGTATGCTTGTGAGGTCAAACTTGTGTTTGTCAACTCCGTTGTGTCTACGTACCTTTCCTGCAATATTGAATCTCAATATTGATACGTGAGTACTCCTAATTTAATTTTTACATATTAATAGTGTATCCCTGACTAGTGCTCGAGAAAATAGGATTATGCATGCTTGTACTTTTGATATTGCCCTTAGATAGGTTATGATGAATCTTAAAGGTTGTTATACTAGAGATGAGATAAGGTATAAGATATGCATGTCTTTGGAAAGCTAGCGAAAAATTAAAAACTTTTCATTTAGATATCGAATGGATTCGATGAACGGTTAGAAAGTTATGAATTAAACAATTAATTTCGTAATTAAAAATGCTGTTAATAATTAGTGAACTAATTTTCTGGGTAATAAAAAGTGGTTATTTGGATTCTACTCGTCGAGTAGATGAATTTTCATATAAAGCACGTCTCGTTTCGTTGAACGGTTGTCAAGTTATGGATAAAAGAAGTTTTGTAAATTTTGATGAAACGTCGATACGGAAACTGAAATTCTCGATGATCTGCGTTGTTTCAGATTAAAACAAAAATACCACTGAATTCTTTGCTGTAAGGTCTAACAAACGACTCTGGCCGTTTGTCAATTTGAGTCTCGACGATTTTTCTAAAAATCGTCAATGTTGACTGTTTGATACATTTTAAAATTCTAAAAAGAGCTGAAACTTTTTATTAAAAATGTCAGTTTTGTATCAGTTGTCATGGTCGGCCTGATGTATGTTTACTTTTACCAAAAATCATGTTATATCTTTGTGGTAACGAGAATTTGAAGGCTTTGACCGTTTGTCAATCTGAGTTTCGAGGAATTTTCTAAAAATCTCCAAAGTAGGCTACTCGGTCACTTTTGTAAATTTTATTAAAGCTGAAAAATTAACTTTGAAACGCCGAAACCGCGTTGGCAACTACGAGTTGTCTAGTTTTAGTTTACTTCTGTAAAATTTATGCTTAATCTTTTTGGTAATGTGTAACTTTTATCCTTGGACCGTTTATCAATCGGAGTTCCGTTAATTTTTCTAAAAATCGCTGAAGTGGTCGTTTAGTCATGTTTGACCGAAAAATCTTTTTTTTTGTATAAGTTATTGTATTTTTGCATGCGACCTCATTTTTACTTTAACCTTTGACTTTTGACCTAACTGAGCATGGGTAATATAACATGTTACTATACTGTTGAGTCAGACTCGAGCATTAGGATTGTGGTACACTATGACTTGGCCTAAATTGTTAGACAAATATTGACCGTCATATAAATATATATAATTAATATAGGTTCGTGAATCCGAGGCCAACCCTACACTTGTTCAATGATGTTATATGTATTTTTACTACAAAATACAGTATGGTGAGTTTCATTTGCCTTTTTTACCCTTTATATTTTTGGGACTGAGAATACATGCGCTTTTATAAATGTTTGACGAAATAGACACAAGTAATTGAAACTACATTCTATGGTTGAATTATCGAAATCGAATATGCCCCTTTTTATTAAAGTCTGGTAATCTAAGAATTAGGGAACAGACACCCTAATTGACGCGAATCCTAAAGATAGATCTATTGGGCCTAACAAACCCCATCCAAAGTACCGGATGCTTTAGTACTTCGAAATTTATATCATGTCTGAAGGAAGATCCCGGAATGATAGGGGATATTCTTATATGTATCTAGTTAATGTCGGTTACCAGGTGTTCACCATATGAATGATTATTTTTGTCTCTATGCATGGGACGTATATTTATGAGAACTGGAAATGAAATTCTTGTGGTCTATTAAAATGATGGAAATAAATGATTATGATAAACTAATGAACTCACCAACCTTTTGGTTGACACTTTAAAGCATGTTTATTCTCAGGTGTTAAAGAAATCTTCCGCTGTGCATTTGCTCATTTTAAAGATATTACTTGGAGTCTTTCATAGCATATTTCGAAGAACGTTGCATTCGAGTAATTGAGTTCATCAAAGATTATTATTAATCAATTTATAGTTGGATAGTGGATATTATGAAATGGTATGCATGCCTGTCAATTTTCGATGTAAAGAAAGTTTGTCTTTTAAAAACAAATGCAATGTTTGTAAAATGTATCATATAGAGGTCAAATACCTCGCAATGTAATCAACTATTGTGAATCGTTTATAATGTATATGAACGGGTCCTTTCAGTTGGTATCAGAGCGGTGGTCTTAGCGAACCAGGTCTGCATTAGTGTGTCTAACTGATAAGTCGTTAGGATACATTAGTGAGTCTGGACTTCGACCGTGTCTGCATGTCAAAAGTTTTTGCTTATCATTTGTGTCAAAAATCACTTGCTTATCATCCTTAAGACTAGACGCGTTTTCCTGCATTTATTACATAATAGTGTATAGACGAATTCTTGTCTTAGCATATCTATCACTGTGAACTTTGACTAACATCTTTCAAAGATTATCCGAAATCTATGGGATTTTGGTATTATATATACATATGTAAATTATGTATTGAGGAATACCAAATCTAAATTCTACAATCTATTTCATACTAAAATTCTTTCTCTGATCATACGAGATGGATCCCTCAACTAGTTCGAACTCCTCAGATTCCGACAGTTATGCCGATATGGAATTCCACTCAAGCTCCGAAAACAGTGTTACCGGAATGGATCAACCAATCAGCCATCATCTATTCTGGATGAAATGGGGATGGGTTCGTAGCCTCCTCAATTATTGGAGACAAGAAGAATGTGATCCTTTCCATCCACCAAATTGCCCTATTGGCGATGAACCTGAAGCACTTACCGGCGAACCTGTTCGTGAAACCATTTTCTCTCTCATTTCCAGAGTATCTCGTCATGATTATATCCTACATCAAATCCTAGATTTTATTTATCCGCTCGTCCCAACCGACAATCATCCCGGTGTACTAGCAGAAGTTAACGAACTTCGTGCACGCGTGACGGCTTTGGAGCTTATGGTGCAAGGATTACAAACACCATCAGCAGCACCAGCAGCATAATCAGTACCGCCAGTAACATCAACATCGCAAACCTCAATACTCTAGACATCAGCAGCATCACCGGCATCAACGGTATCATCATCATTAACACTAACAGTACCATTACCATCATCAACAATCACATTCGCATCACACGCCTCAACATCATAATCTATACCTCGGATATCAACATCACACGCATCATAGATACCAAGGAGTACCAACAACAACAAACGATGAAGTATTGATTCATAACTTCATCGGAGGAATAATCTACGGCGATTATGTAATCTCTAAAGTCTTAGAGATTATCAAATTCCACCCTAACCCTAAATCAGATGAGTGAACCAAAATGAGTCAAGGAAGAATCGAAACCCTAACAAGGATGGTGCGCGATTTACTTGTTATACAAGCATCACTAGCAATTACCGGAAGTATCATCAGCAGCAACAGTACCGTTAGCATCACCAGTATAGTCAGTAACGTCAGCATCGTCAGAATCAGCAACACCTATGACATCACAAATCCCATCAGTTCAAGAATCACTGTGGAAATCGTTACCAATCAACAACGAATATGTTGTATCAACGAGTTATATAGTATTAACTCATTCCTTCTGAAGAATTGTTATATATTTTATATATATGAATTCTGGAATTATAATAAATCTTTTTGTACTAAGCTATTAAGTATGAATTGAAAAAGAGTAGATACTACTCGTTTAAATTCATATTACTAATATCTTATGATGTACATCCTTCATTAACAACTTAATCATCGTTAACCACAATCTCTGTTTCAATCTAATGAACTCCGGTTCATAATAAATCAAGTGTATCATTCAATAACATGTTTGATTATACACTTTCATCTTCGATATACCCGAAATTTACGGGAAAACAATATTCGTATCTTGTGAAGTTAGCAAGAGTTCTATGAGCATCAGCATGATTCACAAAAAAAAAAATATACATATAAACATTGAAGCATTGATTACATTAGTGAAATACTTTGCAAAGATTATGTAATCTCTAATGTTTTAGAGAAAATTCATTTCTAATTCAATCCGAAAATCAAATGAGCTTAGTATGATATTAACTCATTGAATCTGTACTACATCTGAAGAAAATATACCCACATATATTTTCATAAAGATTGTAATGAGAATTCTTGTTCAAAATATTATTTGTGAAAATTTTTTTACGGGTAGGTAATACCCGAGAGATATTGAAATTCACAATTAATATATTACAATCTTTGAATCTGATTCAGCAATTACCAACTGTATTCACTGCACTCTCAACAATATACATTCTTTCGTAAAAATCAAAATAGCTATTCTCATCCAAATTTGATTACATATTCTAATTTTGACAAATCAAAATCCAAGTCAAGAGTTAACAGAAGACATCACTCTTAGAATTCCTACATCTATCAAAGTCATACTTTGAATTCAAAACTGTGACAGAACATCATTTTTATTCGTAATACTCAGAAGTATATGAAAATTATTCAGGATTCAAGACGATTTCATCATTTGGATATTGACTAAGACAATCTGCATTTAAAACCCTTCGAAATTCCGGAAGACACTTCAAACATTGAACAATCGAGATGATGATCCAACCACACACTACCCGAAGTCTTGTACCTGAAAAGTTCTCGAAACTAAGGTCGTAGTTTGACACGTACCCGCCTCGAATTCTTTATCATTTATTAGCAAAAACAACTTTACGATTCCTTTCAAAATAGTCAATTTTGTCACAGCTCCAGCAAGTCAATTTCGACTTCGCAGTCGGACTAGCCTTATTCTAACCTCGATAGATATGTTGCCCATTCGTCATTGTTACTAGGGGAACCTTTCATATTCCACCATACTACCACCAGCGTTTAATCATCTAAAAACACGATTCTTCTGAACCCACCTCGGATTGATAATTAGTGATTCAGATATTATAGCATTAAATGCAGAGGAAACATAAAAATGGTAGAAGGTTTAAACGGTCAAAAGTTTGATGATAAAAGATAGTGAGTTGGTAAAGCTCAGAAAAAGAAAGGATTTGGTACTGAAAAACGGATTGAGCAAAGTATGAAGGAAGCCGTGGACAAATCATAGAGACTGAATCTGCCTTCAAAGAATCCAAATAAATCAGTGCCTGCTGAACTCGTTAGCAAACACCTTACTTCTTATTCTAAACCTTCACAGACAGATATTCTTCATCATCATCATATCTTAAATATTATAAGATATCTTCGTATCTTCCATTATACATATTCTCCATATCTTTGGAGATATTTTCACAACTATTCTTATCAAGTATCATTTATCTCTCCGTAATATCTGCAACATAAAAGAAACTGTGTTAGTTTCTAAATTCTGAAAAATTCGAATATGAATGTTTTTGAAGTAGTGTTGGGAACTGATGCATGAGTTAGTATAATATAATGACACTTGATCAACGTCATTATATTACAGTAATTCATGCTGAGTTTCTAATGGACGTGATGATTCACAGGACATACCGTCATCATGTATCATTTACACGACTCTTACATTCTATCTAATCTCTAAATATATCAAGAAAATATTTCTTGATGATTCGGTCTTTTCCAGGGTATTCTGGTAATTTAACAAATCTGGATTTACCATTACCCTTTCCTTCTTAGAACAATTACTATATTCCTTCTTAAATCCATACATATGAATTCCGGACCATTACAAGAGCTATTTAATCGCAAGAAGAAGAAACGAAAGGACAAAGCTTCGAAATGGAAATGTGGGGTATAAACCGCAGCAAATAGAAGAGAGCATTAACTATGGATGATGATGATTATAGAAGACAGAAGCAGGGACATCGAAATATCAGGGAAGATATAAAAATCTAGCAACAATCCAAAAAAAAAAAAAATTACAAACCGTATATATCGATGCATATAGCAACGTAAAGACACGGGAGAACTAAAAACACTATAAACCCTAGAGTATAGTAAAAGTAAATAGATTCTTCTGGTGGCAGATTAAAAAGAAGAATGACGGATATGAACGTTAAGAGGATATCAAGGATCAGGGTGGGATGGAGCATATTAACGAATGTTTTAAAATATGAATTGAGGAAGAAAGAATAGAGGGTGTGAGTCGTAAGGAAATGGAGAAGGCGGATTTATAGGGAAATATCCGACAGAACAATCGAGGCAGATTATCGCGTTCAACCAAAGAAGATCTAAATCTCCTTAATTATCGAAGAATCAAATCTTATTATGAAGATTTCTTCTAAATTCCTTAAATTCCGGAAATCAATCTTGAATACGCCGCCGGTTAAGTCAAACCTGCATTTATTCATTTTTCACTCTTTTGCGATAGCGTCACTTATACTCTTCGCATAATCAAATTGGGTTATCTATAGTACTCAATGATGATAAAACTCTATGTATCAGTTTACATTCATCATAATAACATTCATACTGTTAGCCATGACGACCTCTATCAAATTTCGGGACGAAATTTCTTTTAACGGGTAGGTAATGTGATGACCCAGAAATTTCCGATCAAATTTAAACTTTAATCTTTATATATATCCGACACGATAAGCAAAATCTGTAATGTTGAGTCTCGAAAGTTTTGAAACTATATTTCTGTAATCAAATATCCTTTGACCATGCCAAACGATTCACGAACAATTATGTGTAAATAAATATATATATATATATATACATATACATATGTCTGATTTTAAATTGAGTTATATTAATGAAACATTGAACGGATTAGTTATTATGAATATAAGATATGAGATCTATTTTATGAATTTGGAATGCTATCAAGGTATTGAATGAATAATACTTTACATGAACGTATTTGTTCGATGTAAGTTAGTCGACGAGATTAAAAGATAATAACAAATGATTGAATCATCAAATACATTGAATTAGGATTACGAGTCTCGGTTATGAGGTCCACTTTGAATTAGAGAACTCTTACTTTTAACGGTATTCAGAAATAATGGTGAAGTGATCTTTGAATAAGAACAAAGTGTCATTATTGAGGATTAGACAGAAGTTAGTGGAGGTTTGAATTTCATAAAACGTTTTGATTTAAACTAATATTATTATATATGTTTTGATAAATAATGAGACTAGGATTTATAAAAGGAAATGATCAAAATACTTAAAAGATAAAGTTACACTTTAAGTGGGATAGTTTTTAATTAATTTAAGTCTAGTTATTAATAAAGGTATATGTCACAAAACGTTTAATTTAAAATAAAATATTTTGACAAACAACGAGACTTTGATTTATAGAAGAAAATGACCACAACGCTCAACTTTACAAGTTATATTTTTATAAAGGTAAATTATTGTTATGTAAGTCTAATTTTTGTAAAAGGTACACGTCACGCAACATAAAAGGCTAGTTTTCTAAACATACGAAAGTGCGCCCGAAAAACTGAAAGTGGTACATGAGTCGTGAGATCACGACCGTGTCATTTTTGTAAAAATTATATTTTTACCATGAGCGTAAATATAATATAATATTTAATTAATTCTAAAGATTTAATATATTATATATTAATTAATATATACATAAACTTATATGTGTAAAAGAAAATAGATGTCGGCAAGATTTGAAAATGGATACCAGTTGGTGGAAGTGGTCATGCGACCACATGAAGTAACACCACACTTGTATAAAGCGTGCAAGCTTGATTAGTTTACACACACATATACGTTCATTATATTACTCCCTCTTCTCTTATAAATTTTATTATTTATATTATTATTATTATTATTAAGATTAATTATTATTATTAATCTTATTAATATTATTATTAAACTTAATATTATTATTAGTAGGATTAATATTATTATTTATACATAAAATATTACGACGAGGTCATGAGCGGGTCATTTCAAAATGAGTTTTATGAGTAGGATAGGGCTAGGGAAATTATGAGTTATGGCTATGAAGGTGATGGGTATTGTTCATGGGTATGCTTGTGAGGTCAAACTTGTGTTTGTCAACTCCGTTGTGTCTACGTACCTTTCCTGCAATATTGAATCTCAATATTGATACGTGAGTACTCCTAATTTAATTTTTACATATTAATAGTGTATCCCTGACTAGTGCTCGAGAAAATAGGATTATGCATGCTTGTACTTTTGATATTGCCCTTAGATAGGTTATGATGAATCTTAAAGGTTGTTATACTAGAGATGAGATAAGGTATAAGATATGCATGTCTTTGGAAAGCTAGCGAAAAATTAAAAACTTTTCATTTAGATATCGAATGGATTCGATGAACGGTTAGAAAGTTATGAATTAAACAATTAATTTCGTAATTAAAAATGCTGTTAATAATTAGTGAACTAATTTTCTGGGTAATAAAAAGTGGTTATTTGGATTCTACTCGTCGAGTAGATGAATTTTCATATAAAGCACGTCTCGTTTCGTTGAACGGTTGTCAAGTTATGGATAAAAGAAGTTTTGTAAATTTTGATGAAACGTCGATACGGAAACTGAAATTCTCGATGATCTGCGTTGTTTCAGATTAAAACAAAAATACCACTGAATTCTTTGCTGTAAGGTCTAACAAACGACTCTGGCCGTTTGTCAATTTGAGTCTCGACGATTTTTCTAAAAATCGTCAATGTTGACTGTTTGATCACATTTTAAAATTCTAAAAAGAGCTGAAACTTTTTATTAAAAATGTCAGTTTTGTATCAGTTGTCATGGTCGGCCTGATGTATGTTTACTTTTACCAAAAATCATGTTATATCTTTGTGGTAACGAGAATTTGAAGGCTTTGACCGTTTGTCAATCCGAGTTTCGAGGAATTTTCTAAAAATCTCCAAAGTAGGCTACTCGGTCACTTTTGTAAATTTTATTAAAGCTGAAAAATTAACTTTGAAACGCCGAAACCGCGTTGGCAACTACGAGTTGTCTAGTTTTAGTTTACTTCTGTAAAATTTATGCTTAATCTTTTTGGTAATGTGTAACTTTTATCCTTGGACCGTTTATCAATCGGAGTTCCGTTAATTTTTCTAAAAATCGCTGAAGTGGTCGTTTAGTCATGTTTGACCGAAAAATCTTTTTTTTTTGTATAAGTTATTGTATTTTTGCATGCGACCTCGTTTTTACTTTAACCTTTGACTTTTGACCTAACTGAGCATGGGTAATATAACATGTTACTATACTGTTGAGTCAGACTCGAGCATTAGGATTGTGGTACACTATGACTTGGCCTAAATTGTTAGACAAATATTGACCGTCATATAAATATATATAATTAATATAGGTTCGTGAATCCGAGGCCAACCCTACACTTGTTCAATGATGTTATATGTATTTTTACTACAAAATACAGTATGGTGAGTTTCATTTGCCTTTTTTACCCTTTATATTTTTGGGACTGAGAATACATGCGCTTTTATAAATGTTTGACGAAATAGACACAAGTAATTGAAACTACATTCTATGGTTGAATTATCGAAATCGAATATGCCCCTTTTTATTAAAGTCTGGTAATCTAAGAATTAGGGAACAGACACCCTAATTGACGCGAATCCTAAAGATAGATCTATTAGGCCTAACAAACCCCATCCAAAGTACCGGATGCTTTAGTACTTCGAAATTTATATCATGTCCGAAGGAGGATCCCGGAATGATAGGGGATATTCTTATATGTATCTAGTTAATGTCGGTTACCAGGTGTTCACCATATGAATGATTATTTTTGTCTCTATGCATGGGACGTATATTTATGAGAACTGGAAATGAAATTCTTGTGGTCTATTAAAATGATGGAAATAAATGATTATGATAAACTAATGAACTCACCAACCTTTTGGTTGACACTTTAAAGCATGTTTATTCTCAGGTGTTAAAGAAATCTTCCGCTGTGCATTTGCTCATTTTAAAGATATTACTTGGAGTCTTTCATAGCATATTTCGAAGAACGTTGCATTCGAGTCATTGAGTTCATCAAAGATTATTATTAATCAATTTATAGTTGGATAGTGGATATTATGAAATGGTATGCATGCCTGTCAATTTTCGATGTAAAGAAAGTTTGTCTTTTAAAAACAAATGCAATGTTTGTAAAATGTATCATATAGAGGTCAAATACCTCGCAATGTAATCAACTATTGTGAATCGTTTATAATGTATATGAACGGGTCCTTTCAATATCCATATCTATTTAATTTTTTTTTATCCATATTCATATCCATATCTATATTCATTTTAATTCAGTTCATCCATCTATATCCATATTTAGTGTATTAAGATGGTTAATGGATATCCATTGGACATTTAAGAAATCTTATAATATTTTCAAATATATAATGAAAACATAAACGTAATATAACATGATGTAAATTTATTTCTTCCACCAAAATGTGTAATGTTTATTTAAAAATGAACATAATTTGATAAATTTACTATCAAACATATATTATGACAATTATGTGTAATTTTTATGTTGAGATATACATGTTTTATTATGAGTACTCATAGTGAATTTATTATATGGTTGCAAGTAAGATGTATGTGTAATGATAAATATATTTGTAATAGTTATTGTATATGAATCTTTAATCTCATCACTTATAATTACCTAACTATTGGACATGGGTTAAAATACTATTGTAAAATTGTTGCTACTATATACGCAATTGAAACTTTAAAATTGTTAATATAAAATTGCTACTGTATATGCCATTAATTTATACTGCATATGAACAACCTTATATATTACGAGTATTATTCAATTTTATGTTTGTGTTTTGGGCACGACCCGACCCGACCCGACCCGATTTGTGACCCGAAACCTTCAATATATTGTGCAAAAAAGTTATCGAAAAATTTTTTAGGACCCCATTAGGTTTTGATCCTAGAATCGCCACTATTCCTCCTATTTTTCTTTAAAATGTCTGTTAAGTGCCATCACATGATGTCGTTTAAGATGAATTTAACGTAATAAAACGACATCACTTGTTAATCAGTGATGGCACTTAAAGAACATTTTTAACGAAAATAGACGAAAAACCACCAAGACAACATTTGTTAAATTAAGGGACCACCGGAGTTAAAAATAATGACAGGAAGGCGACATGCAATTTGATGTATAAAGGGGGGACCACCGGCGCAAAAAAATTGATAAAAAATAAAAAAAAATCACTAAAGTACCCTTCAAATATAACTTTTGACCTTTCATCATAGATTCGTCAGGGCATGCAATTAATAGAAAGTGAGGATGATCCATGTAACTTCAAAAACATATGGAATCAATGTAATTTTGCGTAAAACACAAACATGAACAAAATAACTCACTCTTTTATTTTAATTATTTCATCAAGTTATCACTGTATTGGTTTGTTCATGGAAATAATCGGATGTGTATGTTCCGACGTCGCGTTCAGACCTCCGTCAGTGACTCCTAACCGTCATTAAAAAAAACTCGAACTTTTTATTCATTTCAATTTTTCTTTAGATGAATTGATATATGGATTAATGTGTATAAATAAATAACAAAATTACGCTTTAAATGTTAAGCGTTTTGACCCTTAACAAACGTGCTCAAGCTTCGTAACTAAAGTTATATGCTTCATCAGGACAATGTACATGACCTACTCGTGAGGCGGACAAGAATGGTGGTGTTTGAGGTTGTTGTTCGGCTCGTTTTCATGTTTTATTTGTACTTCGCCTTTGGTTGTTTAGTGTAGGGTCTATTCCGCTTGGTTGTGGTTTCTTTCATGTTTTATTTGTACATGACCTACTCGTGAGGCGGACAAGAATGGTGGTGTTTGAGGTTGTTGTTCGGCTCATTTTCATGTCTTATTTGTACTTCGCCTTTGGTTGTTTAGTGTAGGGTCTATTCGGCTTGGTTGTGGTTTCTTTTGTTGTGCGCTTGGTTTTTATTTATTTATTGCTTGTAATTTGCTCCCTGTTTTTTTTACGGCCAAAATTGATAATATATATAGAATGCTCCCTAGCAAGACGCTAAGAGAGAAAAATTACAGAGACATTTGGAGCCATAGGTTCCAGTTTAACAACCTATGACCCCTATTTTTAAACCAACGAAAGGAAAACATTCTAATTACATCAAAAAGACTACATCTACTTTAAGATGGTTCATTAAAGACGATGTCGTTCCTGAACCTCCATAAGACCCAAAAGAAGTAATTACGACCGCGATGATTCTATCTTTTCGATCATGAGAAATCTGGTATCCTTCCAACCACACAATGAATTGATCCCATGAGTGAACGACGGGAATGTTGCAATCAAGCCATACTCGACTCTTAACCCAAACTTCGGTCGCTATCAAGCAATCAAAAAATAGGTGACGACGATCCTCAACCCCATTGTTGAAATGTCCCGTTCATATTGATTATAAACGTTCCATATTAATTGATTTTGTCGCGAGGTTTTGACCTCTATATGAGACGTTTTTCAAAGACTGAATTCATTTTTAAAATAACCATAACCTTTATTTTATCGATAAAGGTTTAAAAAGCATTACGTAGATTATCAAATAATGATAATCTAAAATATACCGTTTACACACGACCATTACATAATGGTTTACAATAAGAATATATTACATCAAAAATAAGTTTCTTGAATGCAGTTTTTACACAATATCATACAAGCATGGACTCCAAATCTTGTCCTTATTTTAGTATGCAACAGCGGAAGCTCTTAATAATCACCTGAGAATAAACATGCTTAAAATGTTAACAAAAATGTTGGTGAGTTATAGGTTTAACCTATATATTATCAAATCATAATAATAGACCACAAGATTTCATATTTAAATATACATCCCATACATATAGATAAAATTCATTCATATGGTTTGAACACCTGGTAACCGACATTAACAAGATGCATATAAGAATATTCCCTAGCATTCCGGGACATATATCGGACATGATAAAACAACATCAAAGTACTAAAGCATCCGCTACAACGGATGGGGTTTGTTGGGCCCAATAGATCTATCTTTAGGATTCGCGTTAATTAGTAGACTGGTTTACTAATTCTTAGGTTACCAAGTAAAAGGGGCATATTCGGCTTCGATCGTTCAACCATAGAAAGTAGTTTCATGTACTTGTGTCTATTTTGTAAAACATTTATAAAGATGCATGTATTCTCATCCCAAAAATATTAGATTTTAAAAGTGGGACTATAACTCACTTTCACAGATTTTTACTTCGTCGGGAAGTAAGACTTGGCCACTGGTCGATTCACGAACCTATAACAAATATGTACATATATATCAAAGTATGTTCAAAATTTCATGACCCGTCCTAATCCATCTGGACGAAGTCCATATCGATTACAAACGTGTCACAATAGTTGATTACATCTCGAGGTACTTGACCTCTATATGATATATTTTACAAACATTGCATTCGTTTTTAAAAGACAAACTTGCTTTACATCAAAAGTTGACGGTAAGCATACTATTTCATAATAACTCCAACTATAATTGACTTAATAATGATCTTGATGAACTCGACGACTCGAATGCAACGTCTTTTGAAATATGTCATGAATAACTCCAAGTAATATCTCTAAAATGAGCAAATGCATAGCGGAAGATTTCTTTAATACCTGAGAATAAACATGCTTTAAAGTGTCAACCAAAAGGTCGGTGAGTTCATTAGTTTAACATAAATAATCATTTCCATCATTTTAATAGACCACAAGATTTTCATTTCTCATAAATATACGTCCCATGCATAGAGACAAAAATATCATTCATATGGTGAACACCTGGTAACCGACATTCACAATATGCATATAAGAAGATCCCCATCATTTCGGGATCCTCCTTTGGACATGATATAAATTTTGAAATACTAAAGCATCCGGTACTTTGGATGGGGCTTGTTGGGCCCGATAGATCAATCTTTAGAGTTCGCGTCAATTAGGGTGTCTGTTCCTTAATTCTTAGATTACCAGACTTAATAAAAAGTGGCATATTCGATTTCGATCATTCACCCATATAATGTAGTTTCAATTACTTGTGTCTATTTCGTAAAACATTTATGAAAATTGCGCATGTATTCTCAGCTCAAAAATATAAAGAGTAAAAAGGCAAATGAAACTCACAATACTGTATTTTGTAGTAAAAATACATATGACGACTTTGAACAATGCAGGGTTGGCCTCGGATTCACGAACCTCACTAGAGAAAGCTCCAAAAAGAAAAACTGTCCATTCCCGGACTCGAACCCGCGACCTCTCGTTAAACACTCAAACCCTTAACCACGGTTTCACTTACAAATTTTCTGTTACTAGTATCGAATTAAAACCTTATAACTCATGATTACTCCGGCCCAACAGGCTCATCAATTAATTCGGCCCAACAGGGCAGCCTTCATAAAATTCCAGCCCAAGCTTCCCTTGTAAATAAAAAGGAAAAAATGTTTTGCTGTGGCCTAGTTTCGAACTTAAGACCTCTCGTTTAACACCCACGCTACCAAACCAATCTTCTACTCGTTCACTTCTGATTTAACTCCCACTTTAATTTATTTAACCCGTAATTACACAGTTTTCATTTTCTTCCTAAACAACACCCAGATCTATTCATCATCTTTGTTATTTCTTATATTATTATTGAATCATCATCATCATTCGTTTATTAATATTATTACAGAATCATTATCAATATTTCCATCATCTTCTTCGCTATCATTTTTCGTGATCTTTATAAAATCATGATTTATCATCATTAAAATCATCATCTATCTTCCACAATCATGATCATAATCGTGATCTTCATCATACGTATAACATAAGCATAACTTCATCATTCCTGTGCTAACTCCAAAACACATGAGTCGAGTTAATGATGTCAACCATACTTCATCAGACTTCACGGGTTCATCTTCATTCATCTCCCTCATAATCCTTTCATCACTATCATCTCCATCACGTTCATCTTCTTCGTTTTACACAGTAGTAGAAGTAATAATATAGCAGCAACAAATAGTAACTACATGATCTACGCGAAACTCAAAAGCTAAACGCGAAACGTGTACTATTACAACATCTGTTGCAGGTAGCAGTCGTGATGGTTTTCGAGGATTTACAGTAGCGAACAGGAACGTCAATTAAGTTGCAGGTTTTTAATAATGGTGTTCGATTTTGTTTGGTTTGAACATAAGTAGAATAGCAGTAGACTTTTGGTGGTGTTGGTTAATAATTCGAAACAGAAACAAAAGCAAGATTATACGCAGTAGCAGTTGCTCGATGGGTTTGGGGTTTTGTTGGGCTGTAAAATAGAAAGAAATACAGTAGTAATAGTTTAATGGTGGTGCTTTGGTGGTTGTTTGAATAGAAGTAGGAACATAAGTATAATATTAGCAAACCTTCGAATTGGGCTGCTGTTATGTCGAGCAATTGCAGGTTTGGTTCGTGAATTGGTTGCAAAACAGGAAGACAAGCAGCAGTAAAAGTTGAATGGGTGAAGGTGATTGTGTTCTCGACGGGAAACATGAAAAAATTAACAGCGTAGTAGTCGGCCTGTGGTGGTGGTTGTAAATTAAATGATGGTGGTGAATAAATGGTGGCGGTGGTGGCCTACTGTAGGGTGGCGTTTGATGCTCGTCATTAAGGAAGAAAATCAAAAGCAGGGTGGTGAAGTTTCATGAAGAGGAAGCAAGTGAGAAAAATGGTGATCGAGTTTTGTAGCGTGTGACTGTGAATGTAAGCATGCCTATATGTATATTTATATATAGGTTTAGTGGCACAAACAGTAATCGTGAATAAGAATAAATATCATCCATCTCTTTATATGTTGGTTTATTTTAAAAGGAGTAGAGATAGAGATATGAATATGGGTGTTGGGTATTTAGACAGGAAACAGATTAGTGCAATCAAGAAGTAAAATAAAATTTGAGTGGGGATTGATTGAAATAAAAGGAAGTGGCTTATATGGTACGTACATGAATTGTATATATAAATAATTTAGATCAATGATAGATAGCATATATCATATAATATAGATAGTGAATGAATTAGTGAATGGAACATGTGACAGAAAGTAGGAACACTTGTTTGTTTGTTATCTATTTAATATGTATATCATATATTATATATAGAATAGATAGTTACAGGTCATAAAAAAAATATAAGTGTTTTTGTCTAATAATTGAGATAACACGTAAATATGTGGTGATGGCTTTGAGAGAAATGATTAATTCATGTAGGTAGGGTAATATGATGATAATAATTGTAAAGTAAAAATAAATAAATAGGCATGGAATCAAACGTGTCAAAAATATGTATCCTAATTAATTATGTTAGTGAAAATTTTACACGGGTGATGTTTCGGGCTTTGTTGTTAACCAGAAGCGGATAAAAGTATTCATAACAATCCTAAATTTTTATATTAAGTTTCTATAATTATTTCAGTCTTTATGGTATAAAATTTGATCATTAACTATTAAACAAAATTAAGTTAATTATTCACTCCCAACCCCAAGTAAAATATAAAGAGTTTTAAAATTCAACAATTACTTTCTAAATATATATTACATAAGCCTATAATTTATATAACTCATTTTTGGATCATCTTTTATTTTAAAATAATATAAGTTCGAATTAAACTTCTCTAGATAATAATCAAAACGTCCAACGAGTATTACAATCATTAAATATTTATTTTTAATATACTTTTATTTATATATATAGATATGTTTTAAATAATAATTATTATATTTTGTTTTATTTTACATAGATAAATTTTGGTAACAACAACATACAATATTTAAAATTATATTTCTAATTATTATATATATATATATACACACACACACACATATCAAGTTACAATTAATTGTTCGTGAATCGTCGAAACTGGTCGAAGGTCAAATGATTTCATGAAACAGTTCAAAAATTTTGAGACTCAGTTTAATAGACTTTGCTTATCGTGTCGAAACTATATAAAGATTAAGTTTAAATTTGTTCAGAAATTCTCGGGTCGTCACAGTACCTACCCGTTAAAGAAATTTCGTCCCGAAATTTGAGTGAAGTGGTCATGGTTAACAATAAAAATATTTTCATGACGAATATGAGTTGATAAATAGAGTTTTGTCATCATTGAGTAATATGGATAAAACAATTCGATTATTCGGAGAGTATGAATGAAGCTATCACAAAAGAGTGAAATGAGTAAATGAAGATTCGACTTAACCGATGACATAGTCACGATTGAATTCCGGAATTCAAGGGATTTATAGAAAATCTTCGAAATCTAAAAGATTTGATTCTTCAGTGAGTAAGGAAATTAAGATCTCTATAATTAAATACGGTGATCTGCCTCGATTTCTCTGTCTGATATTTCCATTTTAAATTAGGCTCTTCCGTTCCATTATTCTCACCATTCATATACTCTCTTTCTTAGTTCATACCTCCAAAAGATTGTGGAAATGCTTAATCCAATTCTAATCCTTGATATTTTCCTAATTATCATTTCTGTCATCCTTCTTTTCAATCTTCCACCAGAAAAATCTATTTACTTCTACTATTACCTTGGGGTGATGTTATTCTTATTTATACCGTGTCTTTATATTGCTATTCGTATTAATATCGATGGTTTATAATTTATTTGTTGTTATCGGGCTTTATATTTTCTCTTATATTTTGGAGTCCCTACTTTCGTCTTCTATAATATTGTCATTCACAGTGAATGTTCTCTCTTATTTGCTACGATTTATACCCCCTTCTATTTCGGAGCTCCGTGCTTTTGTTTTCTTTTCGTAAATAATGATCCAGAATCCGTAGGTGTGAAATCTCGAATGAACTTAATGTTCTAAACAAGAAAGAATGAAATCACACGATTTGATTTGTCAAAATACCAGAATCATTGACAATAGAACTATCAAGAATATACTTTCTTGATATGTTCAGAAGTTAAGCAGAATGAAAGAGTTATGTAACATGGCACATGATGACTTTATGATCTGTGAATCATCACGTTCCATTAGAAACTTAGCATGACTTACTGTAATATAATCACGTTGATCAAGTGTCATTATATTATCCTAATTCATGCATCAATTTCTTTGCATTTCACTAGAATTCATTCATAAATTAAACTTAAATTTTACAGAAGTTTTCAATATAATGTAACACAGGAAGCACGAAGAGGTATATAATTTCGGACGAGAATATTTATGAAAATATCCTCAGAAATATCGAAGATATTTTTGATGATATTTTGGAATTTCCAATTTCGATGGTTAATGAAGAAAGATTTTCCGCAAGATTTTAACATAACTTAGGAGCAAGATATTCTCTAAAGATTTCAACGGATCCAAAATTACCTGAATTCTTTGAATATAGGGTATGGTCCTTGTATTTATCCTTGGTCTCCTTCGTGGTTAACTCAATCCATTTTCCAGTTCCAACCTTTCTGAGCTTTTCCAACATACTATTCTTTATCATCAAACTTTCGATGTTTAAGGTCGTTTACAGTTGTCTACGGTTTCTGCTGCTTTAGTAAGCTTTTTCAACATTCAGAGTATTGATTTGTGATTGAGTGCTTTTCGGAATTTCAGAATGAAAGATCATAATTCTAAGAGATAAATGTCATACATATAACTGTTGGTGTAGATATGCTGTGAGTTTTCAAAGTACTGATTGTTGATTCCCGGTAATTGGTATGGCAGTTCTCGTTACAAGATGCAGATGAGTATATGATAGGGTTTCAATGAATAAATATAGTGATTTATCAGAGAGATTTAAACCAAGAAACAACGAGGTTGCTGGTACGTCTGCTGGTAATATGGTGGAATATAAAAGAATTCTCCGGTATCAAAAGGGTAATCGTATATATCAGGATTATAGTAAGGCTACTTCGAATGAAAAGTCGAAGTTGACTTGCTGGGGCTGTGACAAATTTGGCTAATTTGAAAAGAGTTATAATGTTATTTTCGGTAGTAACAATGCCAAAGGAGATAGCACAGATACGTGTTAAACGTTTACTCAGGTTCCGAGTATTTTCAGGTGCATAATTATATGCATTAATCTTTTCTTCTGAAGATGAAGTGCGGTTGATTCATCCTCTCGATTGAGGTGTTTTCGAGTGTCATGAAAGGTTTGAACGCAGATTGGAATCGTCAAGATACAAATGAGGTTTAAGATGAAATCAAGTGGCAAACTTGAAGAATTGTTTAGTTTCATATGTTATAATCAATATTTAAATTCATTTTAATTGTCCAATGTCGGCAGTCCACAGTTGATAGTCCACAGTTGATAGTCCAATATTTCATATATAGCTTAATATATAATATTCGAATTAATTAATACGTGTCGTGACCTGTGTACATGTCTCAGACTCGATCACAACTTAAACTATATATATTATTGTAGAATCAACCTCAACCCTGTATAGCTAACTCACGCAATACTGCATATAGAGTGTCTATGGTTATTCCAAATAATATATATAGATGGGTCGATATGATATGTCAAAATCTTGTATACGTGTCCTGATATTTAAAATGCGTAAAATAAATAACAGAAATTAAATGACGATAAATAAAATTGCGATAATTAAATTGCGATCATTAAATTGCGATAAATAAAATGTAATATGGAATTAATCAGTTAGCTAGGAACAGTTAGCGTGGATTCTTATCAAAATTCTTCTTATAATTAAATTGTTTGTTTTTAACAAATTTTATTTTGTCCAATGTTTTCTTCATTATGCCACTTGTTGGATTCTGATAGGTCAAAATCCAAATATGAAATTGAATTAAAATGATTATTCTTCGGTGAACGGATACGTATATCAGTGGTTGTAAGTAGGATAGTAAATGACTGTTGAATCGGATTCGAAAAATGTACAATGTAACTTATTAATGTGAAATCTAAATATTCCTCGGGTATTACCTACCCGTTAAAATATTTTCACCATTAACAATTTATACGAAAGAATTTTTAATTACAATCTTTATGAAAATATATATACATATATATTTTCTTCAGATATAATCATGGATTTAATGAGTTAATGTAATATTAATCTCATTTGATTTACCGTTAGAACTAGAATATATAATCTCTAAAACATTGAAGATTACATAATCGTCATGTCGAACGAAGATAAATGATGTAGAACGATTCGTAGAATGATGATTATGCTCGAGGTACATAATGAGATGTTGAGGTGTGTTTTGTTGAAACTTGAGTTGTTGGTGGTACTGGTATTGATGTTGGTGGTACTGTTGATACCGGTGATGTTACTGAAGCTGATACATTTTGTACCATATTTTTCCAAGGCTACAACTCGGGCGCGAAGCTCGTTGACTTCTGTTATTACTCCAGAATGATTGCCGGTCGGAACGAGCGGATGAATAAGGTTTAGAATTGTGATTAAAATATAATCGTGACGAACTACCCTGGAAATAAGCGAGAAAATGGTGTCTTGAACAGGTTTGCCGGTAAGTGCTTCAGGTTCTTCGCCACGAGGGCAATTTGGTTGGTGGAAAGGATCGCCTTCCTCGCGTCTCCATTGATTAAATCGACTACGAACCCATCAGATGAATTGGGGATGGCTGATTGATTGATTCATTCTGGTGATACCGCTTTCGGAGCTTAGGTGAATATCCATTTCGGAATAGCTGTCGGAATAACTATCGGAATAGCTTATCAAAATCTGAGGGACTCGAACTGGTTGAGGGATTTATCTCGTACGATCAGATGAAGAATCTTCGATAAGAAATAGATTATAGGATGTAGATTAGTACCCTGTAATACATAATTTACATATGCATATATAATACTAAAATCTCATAAGTTATGGAGGAATCTACGGAATCTATCAGGCAAAGGTAACAATAATAGATACGCTATGATATGAATTTTTGTCTATACACTATTCATGCAATCATTGCAGTATGATATGTCTAGACTAGGAATGATAAGTAGGTAATTTTCTAAGGATGATAAGTAGGTAATTTTTGACATGAAATGATAAGTAAAACTTTTGACATGCAGACACGGTCGAAGTCCAGACTCACTAATGCATCCTAACGACTATTAATTAGACACACTAATGCAAGACCTGGTTCGCTAAGACCACCGCTCAGATACCAACTTTCATGACCCGTCATAATCCATCTGGACGAAGTCCATATCGATTACAAATGTGTCACAATAGTTGATTACATCGCGAGGTACTTGACCTCTATATGATACATTTTACAAACATTGCATTTGTTTTTAAAAGACAAACTTGCTTTACATCGAAAGTTGACGATAAGCATACTATTTCATAATAACTCCAACTATAATTGACTTAATAATGATCTTGATGAACTCGACGACTCGAATGCAACGTCTTTTAAAATATGTCATGAATAACTCCAAGTAATATCTCTAAAATGAGCAAATGCACAGCGGAAGATTTCTTTAATACCTGAGAATAAACATGCTTTAAAGTGTCAACCAAAAGGTTGGTGAGTTCATTAGTTTAACATAAATAATCATTTCCATCATTTTAATAGACCACAAGATTTTCATTTCTCATAAATATACGTCACATGCATAGAGACAAAAATATCATTCATATGGTGAACACCTGGTAACCAACATTCACAATACGCATATAAGAATATCCCCATCATTCCGGGATCCTCCTTCGGACATGATATAAATTTCGAAGTACTAAAGCATCCGGTACTTTGGATGGGGCTTGTTGGGCCCGATAGATCTATCTTTAGAGTTCGCGTCAATTAGGGTGTCTATTCCCTAATTCTTAGATTACCAGACTTAATAAAAAGGGGCATATTCGATTTCGATCATTCACCCATATAATGTAGTTTCAATTAATTGTGCCTATTTCGTAAAACATTTATAAAAATTGCGCATGTATTCTCAACTCAAAAATATAAAGAGTAAAAAGGCAAATGAAACTCACAATACTGTATTTTGTAGTAAAAATACATATGACGACTTTGAACAATGCAGGGTTGGCCTCGGATTCACGAAACTCACTAGAGAAAGCTCCAAAAAGAAAAACTGTCCATTCCCGAACTCGAACCCGCAACCTCTCGTTAAACACTCAAACCCTTAACCACGGTTTCACTTACAAATTTTCTGTTACTAGTATCGAATTAAAACCTTATAACTCATGATTACTCCGGCCCAACAGGCTCATCAATTAATTCGGCCCAACATGACAGCCTTCATAAAATTCCAGCCCAAGCTTCCCTTGTAAATAAAAAGGAAAAAATGTTTTGCTGTGGCCTAGTTTCGAACTTAAGACCTCTCGTTTAACACCCACGCTACCAAACCATTCTTCTACTCGTTCACTTCTGATTTAACTCCCACTTTAATTTATTTAACCCGTAATTACACAGTTTTCATTTTCTTCCTAAACAACACCCAGATCTATTCATCATCTTTGTTATTTCTTATATTATTATTGAATCATCATCATCATTCGTTTATTAATATTATTACAGAATCATTATCAATATTTCCATCACCTTCTTCGCTATCATTTTTCGTGATCTTTATAAAATCATGATTTATCATCATTAAAATCATCATCTATCTTCCATAATCACGATCATAATCGTGATCTTCATCATATGTATAACACAAGCATAACTTCATCATTCCTGTGCTAACTCCAAAACACATGAGTCAAGTTAATGATGTCAACCATACTTCATCAGACTTCACGGGTTCATCTTCATTCATCTCCCTCGTAATCCTTTCATCACTATCATCTCCATCACGTTCATCTTCTTCGTTTTACACAATAGTAGAAGTAATAATATAGCAGCAACAAATAGTAACTACATGATCTACGCGGAATTCATAAGCTAAACGTGAAATGTGTACTATTACAACATCTGTTGCAGGTAGCAGTCATGATGGTTTTCGAGTATTTACAGTAGCGAACAGGAACGTCAATTAAGTTGCAGGTTTTTAATAATGGTGTTCAATTTTGTTTGGTTTGAACATAAGTAGAATAGCAGTCGACTTTTGGTGGTGTTGGTTAATAATTCGAAACAGAAACAAAAGCAAGATTATACGCAGTAGCAGTTGCTCGATGGGTTTGGGGTTTTGTTGGGATGTAAAATAGAAAGAAATACAGTAGTAATAGTTTAATGGTGGTGCTTTAGTGGTTGTTTGAATAGAAGTAGGAACATAAGTATAATATTAGCAAACCTTTGAATTGGGCTGCTGTTATGTCGAGCAATTGCAGGTTTGGTTCGTGAATTGGTTGCAAAACAGGAAGACAAGCAGTAGTAAAAGTTGAATGGGTGAAGGTGATTGTGTTCTCGACGGGAAACATAAAAAAATTAACAGCGTAGTAGTCGGCCTGTGGTGGTGGTTGTAAATTAAATGATGGTGGTGAATAAATGGTGGCGGTGGTGGCCTGCTGTAGGGTGGCGTTTGATGCTCATCATTAAGGATGAAAATCAAAAGCAGGGTGGTGAAGTTTCACGAAGAGGAAGCAAGTGAGAAAAATGGTGATCGAGTTTTGTAGTGTGTGACTGTGAATGTAAGCATGCCTATATGTATATTTATATATAGCTTTAGTGGCACAAACAGTAATCGTGAATAAGAATAAATATCATCCATCTCTTTATATGTTGGTTTATTTTAAAAGGAGTAGAGATAGAGATATGAATATGGGTGTTGGGTGATTAGACAGGAAACAGATTAGTGCAATCAAGAAGTAATATAAAATTTGAGTGGGGATTGATTGAAATAAAAGGAAGTGGTTTATATGGTACGTACATGAATTGTATATATAAATAATTTAGATCAATGATAGATAGCATATATCATATAATATAGATAGTGGATGAATTAGTGAATGGAACATGTGACAGAAAGTAGGCACACTTGTTTGTTTGTTATCTATTTAATATGTATATCATATATTATATATAGAATAGATAGTTACAGGTCATAAAAAAATATAAGTGTTTTTGTCTAATAATTGAGATAACACGGAAATATGTGGTGATGGCTTTGAGAGAAATGATTAATTCATGTAGGTAGGGTAATATGATGATAATAATTGTAAAGTAAAAATAAATAAATAGGCATGGAATCAAACGTGTCAAAAATAAGTATCCTAATTAATTATGTTAGTGAAAATTTTACACGGGTGATGTTTCGGGCGCTGTTGTTAACCAGTGGCGGATAAAAGTATTCATAAAAATCCCAAATTTTTATATTAAGTTTCTTTAATTATTTCAGTCTTTATGGTATAAAATTTGATCATTAACTATTAAACAAAATTACGTTAATTATTCACTCCCAACCCCAAGTAAAATATAAAGAGTTTTAAAATTCAACAATTACTTTCTAAATATATATTAAATAAGCCTATAATTTATATAACTCATTTTCGGATCATCTTTTATTTTAAAATAATATAAGTTCGAATTAAACTTCTCTAGATAATAATCAAAACGTCCAACGAGTATTACAATCATTAAATATTTATTTTTAATATACTTTTATTTATATATATAGATATGTTTTAAATAATAATTATTATATTTTGTTTTATTTTACATAGATAAATTTTGGTAACAACAACATACAATATTTAAAATTATATTTATAATTATTATATATATATATATATATATATATATATATATATATATATATATATATATATATATATATATATACACACACACACATATCAAGTTACAATTAATTGTTCGTGAATCGTCAGAACTGGTCGAAGGTCAAATGATTTCATGAAACAGTTCAAAAATTTTGAGACTCAGTTTAATAGACTTTGCTTATCGTGTCGAAACTGTATAAAGATTAAGTTTAAATTTGGTCGGAAATTCTCGGGTCGTCACACAAAATATATTTACAACATATTTTTATTACGTTATAATGATTTTTAGTCTATTAAGTCAGCTGTCCTCGTTAGTAACCTACAACTAGTTGTCCACAGTTAGATGTACAGAAATAAATCGATATATTATCTTGAATCAATCCACGACCCAGTGTATACACCTCTCAGGCTAGAACACAACTCAAAGCATATATATTTTTGGAATCAACTCAACCTTGTATAGCTAACTCCAACACTACTGCATATAGAGTGTCTATGGTTGTTCCAAATAATATATATACATGGGTCGATATGATATGTCAAAACATTTGCATATGTGTCTATGGTATCCCAATATTACATAATATATTAGAATACATGTATAATATAATATAAGTTAGCTAGGATATGATTTGTATAGAATTGTTACAATATTTCCCATTGCTACAACAATCAAAAAATATCCAATCTTGTTTTACCCATAACTTCTTCGTTTTAAATCCGTATTGAGTGAATCAAATTACTATGGTTTCACATTGAACTCTATTTTATGAATCTAAACAGAAAATGTATAGGTTTATAGTCAGAAATATAAGTTACAAGTAATTTTTGTAAGAGGTAGTCATTTCAGTCGAAAGAACGATGTCTTGATGACCATTTTTGAAACATACTTCCACTTTGAGTTTAAACATGATTTTTGGATATAGTTTCATGTTCATTAGAAAAATCATTTTCCCTGAATAATAACTTTTAAATCAAAGTTTATCATAGTTTTTAATTATCAAACCCAAAACAGCCCGCGGTGTTACTACGACGGCGTATATCCGGTTTTAAGGTGTTTTTCGTGTTTCCAGGTTTTAAATCATTAAGTTAGCATATCATATAGATATAGAACATGTGTTTAGTTGATTTTAAAAGTCAAGTTAGAAGGATTAACTTTATTTGTGAACAAGTTTAGAATTAACTAAACTATGTTCTAGTGATTACAAGTTTAAATCTTCGAATAAGATATTTTTATATGTATGAATCAAATGATGTTATGAACATCATTACTACCTTAATTTTAGTAGGTAAACCTACTGGAAATGAGAAAAATAGATCTAGCTTCAAAGGATCCTTGGATGGCTTGAAAGTTCTTGAAGCAGAATCATGACATGAAAACAAGTTCAAGTAAGATTTTCACTCGAAATAAGATTGTTATAGTTATAGAAATTGAATCAAAGTTTGAATATGAGTATTACCTTATATTAGAAAGATATCTTACTATAAATAAGAAAAATTTCTTGAGGTTGGATGATCACTTTACAAGATTGGAAGTAAGCTAGCAAACTTGGAAGTATTCTTGATTTTATGAAACTAGAACTTATAGAATTTATGAAGAACACTTACTTGAAGATAGAACTTGAGAGAGATCAATTAGATGAAGAAAATTGAAGAATTAAAGTATTTGTAGGTGTTTTTGGATGTGTAATTTTGTTTACATGTAAATAAGTCATGAATGATTACTCATATTTTTGTAATTTTATGAGATATTTCATGCTAGTTGCCAAATGATGGTTCCCACATATGTTAGGTAACTTACATGGGCTGCTAAGAGCTGATAATTGGAGTGTATATACCAATAGTACATACATCTAAAAGCTGTGTATTGTACGAGAACGAATACGGGTGCATACGAGTAGAATTGTTGAGGAAACTGAACGAGGATGTAATTGTAAGCATTTTTGTTAAGTATAAGTATTTTGATAAGTGTCTTGAAGTATTTCAAAAGTGTATGAATACATATTAAAACACTACATATAAATACATTTTAACTGAGTCGTTAAGTCATCGTTAGTCATTACATGTAAGTGTTGTTTTGAAACCTTTAGGTTAACGATCTTGTTAATTTTTGTTAACCCATTGTTTATTATATCTAAATAGATGTTAAATTATTACATTATCATGATATTATGATATATAATATATCTTAGTATGATATATATACAGTTAAATGTCGTTACAACGATAATCGTTACATATATGTCTCGTTTTGAAATCATTAAGTTAGTAGTCTTGTTTTTACATATGAAGTTCATTGTTAATACACTTAATAACATGTTTACTTATCATTTATCATGATTAAACATAGTGTATCAATATCTTAATATGATTCATTTGTATTTAGTAAGACGTTGTTATAACGATAATCGTTATATATATCGTTTCGAGTTTCTTAATTCAATAAACTCAATTTTATGTATATAACTCATTGTTAAAATACCTAATGAGATACTTGCTTATCATAATATCATGTTAACTATATATATAATCATATATATGTCATCATATAGTTTTTACTTGTTTTAACGTTCGTGAATCACCGGTCAACTTGGGTGGTCAATTGTCTATATGAAACCTATTTCAATTAATCAAGTCTTAACAAGTTTGATTGTTTAACATGTTGGAAACACTTAATCATGTAAATAACAATTTCATTTAATATATATAAACATGGAAAAGTTTGGGTCACTACAATTGTTGCATACTGGACAAACTATGGAGTTGATATCAATACCTTTAGACGAAAGATTCCAACGAAGATGTAACGACCCGACTTTTTCGACTTGTATATGTGCTTATTACTTTCACGAAACTGCGTATTTGTGCGTACTGAGCTATATTATATTCTGGGATCTTAATTCGTGTTAATTACTTTCGTTAATACCTTACAACGTGCCATTAAGTACGTAGTTATTTAACTTGATCTCCGAATGCTTTAATGACCGTTAGTGTCACTTGACGTTTAAAACGAGGTATGTATTTTGATACACGTTTGACTTTGGTCATAATTGGAATATTATGACTACGTAATACTAATTGTTATTTTTATAATGAAAATTACTTGGGTTATTGGTTGCTTAATTACGCTTAGTAATTTACTTATGCTCACTAGTTAGTCTTATTAGACTTTCTACCTTATTGGACTTTAACCCACCCTACTCTAGCTAATGGACTATTTAATTATCCCAATTTTTATGGATTAATGACCCATTAAGATGTAAGACAAATACCCATTAATAAGAGCCAACATACTAGCATTTTTGTTCACCATTACCATACATATTGCATGGGATCCTAACAACTAGCACCAACTTTAGACCACCACTAACCAAAAAGCAAAAAGGTGTCCCCCTTGTCCCCCCCATGTACCCATGGCCACCACCACCCTCCCCACTATAAATACCAAGCTTATTCCTTCTATTTTACACTTGATCTCTTTCACATTTTACCCACAATTACTCTCTAATTTTCTCTCTAGTCTTTCTCACTCTAAAAAGTGTAAGTTCTAAATTTTCTTCTTCTTCTTCTCCTTCTCTAATTAACGACATCATCATCATCTTTATAAGATCAAGTTTGTTAGCTTTTTGATCATGTTATATCTTGTAGATTCAAACTTTGATTTGAATCCTTCAAGAACATTAAAGATTCAAGCTTTCTAGCTTTGAATCTTCATTACTTTGATGGATCTAAGCTTTATAGCTTAAGATCGCTTTATTTTTGTTAAAAGATCAAAACTTGTGTTTATGATCTTCATGAAACTTGAAGATCTAGCTTCATGCTTTAAGGATCATCAAGAACATTCAAGATTCAAGCTTTCTAGCTTTGAATCTTCATTACTTTTGTTGGATCTAAGTTTTCTAACTTATGATCTCTTTTATTTTGTTAAAAGATCAAAACTTGTGTTTATGATCTTCATGAAACTTGAAGATGTAACCTTTTGCTTTAAAGATCTTCAAGAACATAAAAGATGCAAGCTTTCTAGCTTTAAATCTTCATTGCTTTTGTTAAAAGGATCCAAGCTCTCTAGCTTAAGTTTCCATTACTTTATTTGATCAAATTTATGTGTCTTGCTTGTTTGATTGAATGAAAGTTTGTAGCTTTAGTTGTAGATAGAACTTGTATTTGTGTTAAGACTAAGAACATGATGTAACGTTGGTTCATCATCCTTCTAAAACTCTTAAGTGAGTTGTATTTTTACTTAGTCTTGACATTGTGTGTTGATGGTTGAACCTTGGTCAAAGTGATGCTAAAACATCAAAGAGTTGTACCCTTGAAGCTTACACGCATCAAGGATGAGAACCGTGATGAGCATCAAGCACCAAGAAACCCACCGGAGCACTTGTTTACTGTTTTTCGGGGTCTGATCAGACTCCTGGGACTTCTGGAAAGTTAATTTTCAGATAGTTCGTTTCGAGCAGATGACTTTTCATTTAAGACTCACCTAAATCCGATATACGTTTTAGGATTTATAGCCTTCCGAAAATTACTACGCCTTTGTAACGACGTGCTGAAAATTCTGACCTATCGTCCTTGAACCATCGCCACGGTCAAACGACATCGTGTTAGGATCTGAAAATTGGACAGCGGTTAGAGGACTCACATACGGAGTCTTGGTCACTGACCACGCGTCTTTTCGGTTTGTATAGAGGTCGTAGCAGCTGTCCGAAGTCAGCCTTTTGTTTCGATCTCTATTTTGTTGAAAACTTACTTTACTTTTTACATACGATGATGATGATGATGATACTTAAGACTTAATTTATTTATTTTTAAACTTTTGGGGACAATACACTGACTTAGTAACCTTTGACTTAGGTTGAGGACCTTTCGAACCGACTTACTACTTGCATACTTTTCATATCGACTTTTACCGCATTTATCACTGTGAGTTATAGCTCCCTTTTATACTTTACTATTTTTGAGACTGAGAATACATGCGCTTTTTATGTTTTACATACTTGACACGAGTACTTAAACTTTACATATGTGTGGGTGACATAACGGCACAAAGATTCCCCTTAGCACGGTAACGTTTAGTCATTGGTTCATGAACCGGTGAATGCGAATCTTAGATATGGATCCATAGGGTTTGACATTCCCACTCGGGCTAGTCGCTCTAGCATTCAACGGGTGTTTAATACTTCGTAAACAGACGTACTCGCCAAGTGTACTTTTAGGGGGTAATAATACGTTAAGTTAGTTACCGGGTGCCCACGGTTAAGCATATACCTTTCATACTGTTTTGAATACGAAATCTCATGGTCTACATTACATTACTGATTACAAACAAACTATAGCTCACCAACATTCGTGTTGACTTTTAAGCATGTATTTCTCAGGTGCTTAGACGTTGTTGCTTCCGCTGTTAGACTTGCTGTCTTGGTGTTATAGACTTGTTGTTACAGATTCGCTGTGCTAGACTTCCGCTGTATTACTTAGAGATGTCTCAATCATGGAACTTTTATTTTGCATTCGCAACTTATGTTATTTTGAATAATGTCTTTGTAACAACCTTTGTGTCACGTTATCTTTTGTAAAACAATTGAAGTTATCCTTTCATGAATGCAAAACTTATTTTAAACAACATGTAGCGTTGTAACCATGTAATGATCATGTTGTTGATGATCCGTACACGTTGATTTTGTACGGAGCGTTACATTTGGTATCAGAGCATTGGTTATAGGGAATTAGGTTGCATTAGTGTGTCTTGACCGAGTCGAGTAGGATTCACTAATATGACTAATCTACAACTTGCTCGATTACTTGTTTCTGTGGAACTGCTGCATGCTACTGCTTACTTTTACTGCTACGTGAACTTGTTGTATGCTACTGTTTATTCTAACTACTGCACGCTACTATTTTCTTTTGATTGCATGTTACTTCTGTTTGATACGGTTATTATTACCATGCTATGTACTGCTGTAGACGATCTAGGCTGCCGTGGTTACTATGCCTGATTACGTGCTTGCTATATGTCTTACTGACATAGAAAAAGTTATTTTTCCTTGTTCAGATGTCGGACATGCTGCCCATGACCTTTGACTTTGAGAGTGACTTAGATACGTCTGCTACCTTGCCTACTATTGTTGCTGACTCACCGCTACCCTCTGGCGACTCTGACGATTCGTCTTCTGGAGATAGCAGACACACGCGTAACCTAATGGACATCTTAGACGGAGATGAGGATCCCGAGGAGATTTCAGTTCCACCCAGCCTTAGACTCCCGGGGCCACAACATCATCCCGATGATACTGTGATCCCTGGGGGAAACGGGGACGGTCCCTTCCGTAATGAGCATGGACATTGGGTTAGACGTACTGCTTACGGACGAGTCGTACTGATTACACCTGGCAGATATCGACTCATGACCACCGGCCAGACACTTTCTCCCGCCCGTGATGTACCTGCACTACCTTCAGACGATTCAGACGGTTCATCATCCGATGACCCCAGCGAGGAGGATTCCGAGGAGGATTCTTGAAAGGACCCATTCATATACATTATAAATGATTAACAATAGTTGATTACATCGCGAGGTATTTGACCTCTATATGATACATTTTATAAACATTGCATTCGTTTTTAAAAGACAAACTTTCTTTACATCGAAAATTGACAGGCATGCATACCATTTCATAATATCCACTATCCAACTATAAGTTGACTTAATAATAATCTTTGAAGAACTCAATGACTCGAATGCACCGTTCTTCGAAATATGCCATGAAAGACTCCAAGTAATATCTTTAAAATGAGCAAATGCACAGCGGAAGATTTCTTTAATACCTGAGAATAAAAATGCATTAAAGTGTCAACTAAAAGGTTGGTGAGTTGATTAGTTTATCATAATCGATCATTTTTATCATTTTAATAGACCATAAGAATTTCATTTCCAGTTCTCATAAATATACGTCCCATGCATAGAGACAAAAATCATTCATATGGTGAACACCTGGTAACCGACATTAACAAGATGCATATAAGAATATCCCCTATCATTCCGGGAAATCCTTCGGACATGATAAAAACGAATTCGAAGTACTAAAGCATCTGGTACTTTGGATGGGGTTCGTTAGGCCCAATAGATCTATCTTTAGGATTCGGGTCAATTAGTATATCAGTTTTACAAATTCTTAGGTTACCAAGCAAAAGGGGCATATTCGGCTTCGATCATCCACCCATATAATGTAGTTTCGATTACTTGTGTCTATTTCGTAAAACATTTATAAAAATTTCGCATGTATTCTCAGCCCAAAAATATAAAGGGTAAAAAGGCAAATGAAACTCACCATACGGTATCTCGTAGTAAAAATACATATGACGTCATTGAACAAGTGCAAGGTTGACCTCGGATTCACGAACCTATATTAATTATATATTTTTATATGTTAGTCAATATCTGTATAGCAATTTAGGTCAGGTCATAGTGTATCACAATCCTAATGCTCGAGACTAATATGCAAAAGTCTACAGAAGTCAATTTGACTCAAAATGATTTCAAAAATTTATACATGATTATTATATAGTTTAAATATCGTCGTTTTATATTTTTAAATATTTTTAAAAGATTTATTAGAGTAAATAATATAATTCATTTATTAATAAATAAAATTTTATATAAAAATATACTTTTATATATCTTGAGTAATAAAATTTATAAAGTTCATTTAATATCATAAAAATATTATGATAGCTTTTATTAAGGTAATTATATTATTTGTATTACATATTTATTTGATAAAATAACATTGATAATAATAATAAATAAAAGTTTTATTATTTTGTAATAATAATTATTATTATTCTATTAATAAAAATATCAATACTTATATTTACAAAAAATTATATTATGATGAAATGATAATTCTAATTATAATAACTTTAATATTAACTTTAAAATAATAATTCTATTTAAAATGATAATAATAATGACATTTTATAATAACAATGACATTTCTATAAAAATGATAATTTTTTTTAAAATGATAGTTTAATACTACCGATACTTTTAATAATAATAGTAATGATAAAAATAATAAGAACGATAGTTTTATCTAAATCAATACCTTACGATATTTTAATTTCATCATGATACTCATACTCATTATTTCCTAATCGATTCGTTTATTAGCTTTTAATCGTCTTTTATATCGCGTTCATAATAATGATAATAATAGTAATTAAGTGTTACTAATATTAGTTTTGATTATAATAATACTAATGATAATAAATATTATGATAATATTAATGATAATACTAATTATAACTTTTACGATAATAATAATAATAGTAAAAATAACAATTTTTAATGATAATACCTTTTATTGACAATGAAAATAATAATAATAATAATAATAATAATAATAATAATAATAATAATAATAATAATAATAATAATAAAAATTATAACGATGATAATAATAATCATTTTTAATAATAATAATACAAAAATTCAATTGACTATAACTTCTAATCCGTTCATCGAAACCATTCGATATCTAAATGAAAAGTTCTTAATTTTTTGCTAGCTTTCTAACGACATGCATATCTTTTACCTTATCTCAACCGCATATGTAACTAATTCAGAATTCAACATAACATATCTAACGATAATATCAAATATACATGCATGCATAATCCTATAAACTCGAGCACTAGTCGGGGATACACTAATAATATATAAAAGTTAAGTTATGAGTGCTCAGGTATCAATATTGAGATTCAATATTGCAGGAAGGGTACGTAGAAGCAACGGAGATGATAAACACTAGTTTGACCTCACGAGCATACCCTTGAACCATACCCATAACCTCTATAGCTATAACCCATAATTTCCTTAGCTCTATCCCGCTCATAAAATCCGTTTTTGAAATAACCCACTCATGACCTCGTCGTAATATTTTATGTATAATACTAATATTAATAATACTAATAATAATAATAATAATAATAATAATAATAATAATAATAATAATAAGATTTATAATAATTTTTAATAAATAAAATAAATATTACGGTGTACATGTAATATCAGAGAGATAGAGAGGTGAGAATGATTTTAGCAACCAGTATGATCGAGTTTTTAAAAGGATTTGAGCTGCACCTAACCCCCCATGCAAGTGCATGGGGTTTGTGTGATAAAACCATGCAAGTGCATGGTGTCAAAAAACAGGTCATATGCATTTGCTAAACTCTACCGACACCTTAAGTAATATTATTTAATATATTTAATCTTTAGAATTAATTAAATATTATATTATATTATATTTACATGCATAGTTAACTTGTAATTTTAGTACCGATGAATTGTACATTGACTCTCGACTTATGTACCGGTTCCGGTTTTTCGAACGTCCTTTCGTACGCTTAGAAAACTTGCACTTTACGTTACGCGACGTGTACCTTTATCAATAACTAGACTTATTTCACCAATAATTATACCAATTTAAATGTAACTTATTCATTTGAGTGTTTTGGTCATTTGCTTCTTTAAATCAATGTCTCGTTGTATGTACATATGTATATATATAATAGTATTATTTAGATAAAACATTTTGTAACTAGATTAATATTTAAATCTTATTATATTGTATAATAGATATATATATATATATATATATATATATATATATATATATATATATATATATATATATTTCATTTTTGAAATATATATATATATATATATATATATATATATGTATATATATTTTTGAAATATTTAATAAAATAATATATAATTTTTCCAAACTAACTATATTTCAAAGTTCTTTATATCGTTTAAAATTGTTTCGAAATTATTTAGTAATATCTTTATCTTTTTGAAACAATAAAATATATTTGTAAATTTATAACACCAAGCTTTAATTAAGTTCTTCAGATTTTATATACATAAACAAGTTACTTTATAAAACGTTTTAAATAAAAAGTTCTTTTTAACTGAAAACGTTGTTAGTACGTTTGAAACTAAATCAAATAAATATGAAACTTTTGTTTCTCGCAACTAAATATATTTAAGAATCATTTTGTCAAAAGGTAAAAATAATGGAAATCGTTATATCATAAAACGTTTTAGAAAAGTAAAATTATATACTCATAATAGGTTTTAAATTACCGTTTGTTGATGAAGCATGAGGTAAGGTCTAATGGTATGTAATCATCTTAATGTAAAACGTCGCTTTACTTATCTTGTCGATATCTAACTTCTAAATTATTTACATTCCCTAATTTCACTTTCACATTAAATAATATGAAAACTAAATCGTTATCTTAACAAAAGTTACGAGTGAAATATAATATAGCATGTATTAGAAATCAAACAAGAATCTCCACTAACTTTTGTCTAACTCTTGTTAAGTGACACTTTGTTCTTACTTGTAATCAATTTACCATTTATTTCGAATACCATTAAAAAGAAAAGGTTTCCTAAATTAAAGTGGACCTCTCAACAAAGACCCGTAATCAAATCACAATGTAACTTGATAAATCAATCATTTGATATTATCTTTTTAATTTTCGTCGATAAACATATATTGAAACTAATAAGTTTATGTAAAGTATTATTTATCAAATACCTTGTTAATGTTTTCAAGTCATATAATAATTTCATAACTCTTTTTCATGTCAACCAAACTGTTAAATGTTTTATTAATATTTCTCAATTTAATAATCACATAAATGTATATATTCATACATATCTATTTACACATAATTGTTCGTGAATCGTCAAGAGCAGTCGAAGGGTAATTAATTACATGAATATAGATTTCAAAACTTTCGAGACTCAGCATTACAGATTTTGCTTATCGTGTCGGAAACATATAAAGATTAAAGTTTAAATTTGGTCAGAAATTTTCGGGTCGTCACAGTACCTACCCGTTAAAGAAATTCCGTCCCGAAATTTGATCGTGGTCATCATGACTAATCATAAAAATGTTTTTATGATGAATATGAGTTGATATATTGAGTTTTATCATTATTGAGGAATATAGATAAAATGATTGAAGCTATCATAAAAGAAATGAAATGAGAAATAAAGTTTTTGTTTTAACTTTTGATGTTGTCTTGGTCGAATTCCGGAATTCTAGGGATTTGAAGAAAATCTCCAAAATCTAAAAGATTTGTTTCTTCGGCGAATAAGGAAATTATGATCTCTTTAATTAAATGCGGAGATCTGTCTTGATTTCATTATCAAATATTTCACTATAAATTAACTTCTTCCATTTCGTATCTTTTACCATTCCTATATTAAATTCTCAAATTCAAAAGATTGTGAAAATGCTTAATTCAGTTCTAATCCTTGTCCTTATCCTTTCTATCGCAACAATTATTCTCCTTTTCCAACTTCCACCAGAGGAATCGGCTTACTTCTACTTTGCCCTTGGGGTTATAGTACTTTTAATTCTCCCATGTCTCTATGTTGCGATAAACATTGATATACACGGTTTGTAATTTATGTGTTGTTATCGGGCTTTATATTCTCCCTTATATTTCAAAGTCCCTGTTTCTGTCTTCTATAATCATTGACATCCACAGTTAATACTCCCTCCTATTTGCTGCGATTTATACTCCAATTTCTATTTCGAAGCTTTGTCCCTTCGTTTCTTCTTCTCTCGATTAAGCACCGCTTGTAATGGTCCAGAATTCGCAGATATAAATTTCGGAATGAACACAGTTAATGTTCTAGGAAAGAAATGGTAATAGTACAATCTGACTTGTCAAATTACCAGAATTCAAGGGAAAGATAGGACTATCAAGAAAAATCTGTTCTTGATATGTTTACAGATTAGACAGAATGTAAGAGTCGTGTAACATGGCACATGATGACGTTATGATCTGTGAATCATCACGTTTCATTTAGAATCTCAGCATGAATTACTGTAATATAATCACGTTGACCAAGTGTCATTATATTATACTAACTCATGCTTCAGCTCCCAACACTACTTCAAAAATATTCCTATTTTAAACTCGAATGTTTCAGAATTTAGAAACTAAGATAGTTTCTTTTATGATGTAATACAGATAGCAATATCTTCAGAAATATGGAGGATATTTATAATGAAAGATACGATGATATCTTAGAATTTCTAATATCAGAGGATGATGAAGAATATTGTCCGCAGGGGTTTAGAGTCAGGAGCAAGGTATTTGTTAATGACTTCAGCAGATACTGAATCATCTAGATTCTTTGAAGGCAGGTTCAGTCATTGTGATTTGTCCACAGCCTCCTTCATACTTTGCTCAATCCGTTTCTCATTTCTAAAACTTCTCTTTTTCTGAGCTTTGCCAATACACTATTCTTTATCATCAAACTTTTTACTGTTAAGGTAGTTTACAGTTTTTGCTGCTTCATCAGCATTTTTCAAAATTTCGAGAACTAGTTCGCAGTTTAGGGTGTTTTTCAGAAACTTCACATTCAAAGTATGTAAGTCCAGGAGATAGACGTTGTACGTACACATATAACTGTTGGCGTAGACATGCTGCGAGATTTCAAAATACTGATTGCTAATTCCTGATGATTCATATAGCAACTCTCGTTACAAGATGCGAATGAGTAAATGATGGGGTTTCAGTGAATAACTATAATGACTTTTTGGAGAGGCTAAAGTCAAAGGGTAATGAAATTGTTGGTACATCTGCTAATAATGTGGTGGAATGTAAAAGGTTCCCCGGTAACGATGGTGTATATCTCAAGGTTATAATAAGGTTAGTCTGACTGAAAAGTCGAAGTTGACTTGCTGGAGCTGTGACAAAACTGGCTACTTTGAAAAGGAATCGCAAAGTTATTTTTGCTAATAAATGCCAAAGAATCTGACGCGGATACGTTGTTTAAACTTTTACCTTGGTTTCAAGAATTTTTCGGGTACATAACTGTGGGTAACATGTGGTTGGATCATCATCTCGATTGCTCATCATTTGAAGTGTCTTCAGAAATTTTCGAAGGGTTTAAACACAGATTGTAATCGTTAATATACATTTGATGTTCTAACACAGTTTTGAAGTCAAAATATAGCTTTAAAAGATGTAGGAATCTAAAAATGATGGTACCGGTTATATCTCGAATTTTATTCTGAGGTTTGAAAAACAGAATATGTAATTGAGTTTGAATGAATATGTTTGTTTTGATTTCTATGAAAGAATGTATATTATTGTGAAAGTAGAAAGTATAGTTGATAATTTGCTTAATCAGATTCGAAGAATGTAACATATTAATTGTGAATATATATATATATATATATATATATATATATATATATATATATATATATATATATATATATATATATATATATATATATATATATATATATATATATATATATCGGGTATTACCTACCCGTTAAAATAAATTTCACAATTAATATTTTGTACAAAAGAATTTTATTACAGTCTTTATGAAAATATACATGCATATATTCTCTTCAGATGTAACATAGATTTTAATGAGTTAGTACTAAATTAAACTCATTCGATTTACGGTTAGAACTAGAATTGAATTATCCCTTGAAGGCTTGAGAGATTACATAAGTATTTCTTCAATAATATTGAAATTATGAATCAATACTTCGTTATATGTTGAGGCGTGATGTTGGTTTTTGTTAAATTCTTGTGAACTTCGCAAAGTACGAATGATGGTATCTAAAAAGTTTTGGGTACATCGATGATGAAAGTGTAAAATCAAATATATATACTTGATTTATTATGAATTGAAATTTGTTGAATTGAGACAGAGATTGTAGTTAACGATGGTTAAGTTGCGGGCGAAGGACATACATTATTGCATATTTGTATTATGAATTAACCGAGTAGTTAAGATTCACAAACAATAGCTTAGCACGGAAAGATTTATTTTTATTATAATATACATATAATTTCTTCAAAGGGAATGAGTTAATTTTTCATAACTCTTTGATACAATATACGCGTTATTGATTCGTAATGATGTCCACAATGATTCTTGAACTGATAGAATTTGTGATCTTATAGGTGTTGTTGATTCTGATACTGTCTGCACTTGATGATGCTAGTGACGCTGACGGTACTGATGATGCTGTTGGTAAAACAAGTTTAGCTTGTTAACCACACACCATTTTTGTCAGGGTTTCTACTCTTTCTTCTATCATTTTGGTTCGCTTAACTGATTTATGGTTAGGGCTAGATTAGATAATCTCTAAGACTTTAGAGATTATGTAACAACCCGTCCTAATCCACCTGGACGAAATCATCAACATTTGGTCCCATTGCGATGATCGACTCCAAGTAATGTCCTTAAATTGAGCAAATGCACAGTGGAAGACTTAATTCGTACCTGAGAATAAACATGCTTTAAAGTGTCAACCAAAAGGTTGGTGAGTTCATAGGTTTATCATAACAATCATTTCAATATGTTAATAGACCACAAGATTTCATATTCATAAACATTTTAATAAAAATATTCTAAGTGGTTGAGCACTTGGTAACCATACTTAACATTTAATCAACGTCGCATATTCCCTTTATTATGAAATCTCACTACACCGTACCAAGTGTAGTCACCGAAACGAAGTACTGTGCAACCGTTGAAAACTGGCCGTCCAGTCCGGTTGGGGTTGTCAGGCCCGATAGATCTATCAACAGGATTCGCGTTTACAATACCCATGTAAATAGTAGTTACCAAGCTACAGGGAAGTATGCCAGTGGTACAACTCAACGTAGAATATATTTTTAAGTACTTGTGTCTATTTCGTAAACATTCATAAAAGCAGCGCATGTATTCTCAGCCCAAAAATATATATTGCAAAAGCAATTAAAAAGGGAGCAAATGAAACTCACCATACTGTATTTTGTAGTAAAAATACATATGACGACACTGAACAAATGTAAGGTTGACCTCGGATTCACGAACCTATATCATGTATATATATATTAACACATATTATGGTAATCGAACAAATTTATATGTTATTAGTGATATAGTTGTTATCTTAATGTTTCATTAATAACTTATTTAAATATATTTATTCTTATATACTTTTAAATAGATAATTAATATTTATTACAAAAATATTAATATAGTTATGTTTTATATCATAATTATATTTTTATTTAAAAATTCTTTATTTGATATTTTAATAATACTAATAATAATAATGATAAAAATAATACTAAAAAAATTGATAAATTGATAAATAATTATCTTTTACTGATAATGATAATAATAATAATATTACTTAATAATAACTATTAACCATAATGATTATAATGATAAAGTAAGTATTAATACTTATACTCATACTAATAATGATACGATAATAATAATAATATTAATAATAATAATGGTAATGGTAATGCTACCTCATAGAAGTAATCCTTAAAAAAAAGTCCAAGTCCGGGTTTGAACTCGCGACATCCCGCTAACCCAACATCATCATCGATTGTTGCCATCATCATTTTCCTAGCCTCATTACCATAACTACATCATTATCAACCATTTGTTATCATATTCATCGTCACCAAACCATAACCTTATAATCATTTATTCTACCATCTTATATCCTATCTATATTTAGTCATCATCAACGCCATCCCTAACCACATCATCAATGGGTCAGGATCATGATTTCGCGTATCCCTTTTACTTTACGAATCAATATTATTGATAACATGCCAATTATCAATATCATCATCGTCATTAGTTTAACCATATCATTATCATCTCAATCATCCTCATACTTAAACTAAACCATTTAACATTACGTCTTCATCATTAACACTATTACCAATATCTAATACATCGTTAATCATAATCTTACTTGCGTCACCATCATAACATGTATAACATCGTACATCATCATCATTCATTAACACCGTCCCATCATCACTCTATTTAATTGTATTATCACCTATGTAGCAGTCCTAAGTTTGGTTTGTATATAGTTCGACCCAACAGGGAATACTCAGCCCAAAAGTTAAGTAATACTCAACCCAATAAAGAAGTTCATTGGGCTGCATGTTTCTGCACATTCTGTTGGAGAGAAGCCAAACAAAAAATATCTCCATTATATCATAACCCTACCACTTTAGCAAGTGGATGTAAGTGTTTAGTGAATATCGGTTCAAAAGAAAGAGAAAAGGAGAGTGTAAAGTATTTAATCGTTATCACCAATACGTCCTACCCCACATTTATCAATCAATAAAGATTTCGCTGTTTGCCTTAATCAAATTGCTAGTGGGATCCGTTTGAAATAAAAAGGAAACAAGGATCATGACCTTGTTTTGGTTATTGATAGAACTTTAAACGACAAAAAGAAGTGGAAGCAGGTAGCAATTATACACTCATCATTATGTCACCCTCCATTATAATAAAACACCATCATTTGAAAAAAAATATAATCCTGGTCCCCAACTTCTATACCTTACTATTATATAACACCATCTTGTACGTACCATTAAAATTAATGTAGTTTTGAAAAACAGAAGGCAACGTAGCAGAGTTGCAGTAAAACAACTTCAAACAGAAAGGAAGAATGGCGGTTTATGAGTTGATTTGATCAACGAATAGCTGCAACGACTTTAGTAGTTCTTGATAGTGGTTTGATGGGTTGCATTTTAAATTAAAAAAAAATCGTACAGCAAGTTTTTAGTAATATTTTCATCATGGTTTCATGATCTTCGGTCGTTTGCTTCGGGTTAACTAAGGTTGTTGTTGATCGAAAAATAATAAGCATACAGGAGCCTGTGGTTGTTTTGTGATGATTCGAATCAGAAATATAGAAGTGTGATAGAGAGAGGAGAGAGAAAATGGTGGCGGTTTGTTACTAAGGTGAAGGTGGTGGATGCAAGATTTCAAGTGGTGGTTTGATCATAGTTCACGAAGAAGTTGTAGAGAAAGAGACGAATAGAGAGGTGGTGGTGCTATTCGTGACAGGAACAAAATCTAAGCATAGTAGTCGTTTGCAGGTTTTATGGGGGTTGTTTGATGATTAAATGGGTCGACCTCAAAAATCATTAGAAGCAGTTTAGAAACAATAACAGTAACACTCGCACTTGGTTTTGAAGGTGGTGATTAGATGAGGGCTCACAATTGTTTACGGTTGAAGTGGCGATCAAATAAAGAGATAAAGCAAGGTGATGGCTGTGTACTTGTTCGATTAGGAATAGAAACAAGAGAGGGTGAGGTAGATGGTTGTAATCGATGGTTGTGATCAAGGGCGGTTTAGGTTTCACGAAGAAGTAATCAAAATTAAGAATGGTGATAGGTCTTGTGGTTTGGGTTAGTGTTAATCTCCATCAACATATTGTGTATATATATATCTATATACACTTACGTATGAGTGACAATGATTTGTTAAAGAAGTCAAAAGAAACCACAGTTTACAATCCGTGAAATCTATTTGTTTGAATTGTATGTATGTGATTCTCATTTGTGCATATATTATATTTAGGTAAAGTAGATAGATAGTTTGGTGGTTAATCAAACACTCCCGCAAGTGAAAACAAGATTGACAGTAATTGGGGAAAGATAGTTTGTCCAGTATATCATCTATCTATATGTATCTTTATATAACTAATAACTAATATAATAATAATAAGTAATAACAATATAATACTTCATATTGTATTTCGAATTATTATTTATATATATACACATATCTATTTACAAATTAATTGTTCGTGAATCGTCGAGAGTGATCGAAGGTCAATTGAATATATGGACATCGTTTCAAAGTTTTCTACACTCAACATTACATATTTTGCTTATCGTATCGAAAATACAAAATCGTATCGAGAGTTTGGTTTAAAATAGTCGAAATTTTCCGGGTCATTACAGTACCTACCCGTTAAAGAAATTTCGTCCCCGAAATTTGATCGAGGTCGTCATGGCTAACAATAAGAATGTTTTCATGACAAATATGAGTTGATAAAAGAGTTTTATCATCATGGAGTAATATAGATAAAATGATTCGATTATATGAAGCGTACGAATGAAGCTGTCACAAAAGATTGAGATAGAGATTTAACTTTTGACGTAGTCATGGTGGATTTTCGAAATTTCAGGGATTTAAGAAATCTTCTAATCAGAAAGAAAATGTAATCACACGATTTATTAGCAAACTGTCGGAATTACGGAAGAACAGAAATATCAAGGAAATATTTATGTGTTGTGCTTAGAGATTAAGTAGAATGAAAGAGTCGTGTAACATGGCACATGATGAGGGTAAGATCTATGAATCATCATCACGTTTCATTATAACTTTCAGCATGACTTACTATAATATAATCACGTTGGCCAAGTATCATTATATTATACTAACTCATGATCAAATTCCTAACACTTCTCCAGAATTCATTCATAATTTAAACTCAAATTTTACAGAATGATAGAAACCAAAATAGTTTCTTTTATGATGTAATATAGATAGCACGAGGAGATAGATAAATTCGGACAAGAATATTTATTAAAATATCCTCAGAAATATCGAAGATATTTATGATGATATTTTGGAATTTCTAAGATCCAAGGTTAATGAAGAAAATTTTTTTACAAGATTTTAACATGACTTCGGAGCAAGATATTCTCTAAAGATTTCATCGGATCCAGAATTACCTGGATTCTTTGAATATATGGATTGGTCCTTGTATTTGTCCTTGGTCTCCTTCATGGTTAGCTCAATTTTTTTTTCAGTACCAAATTTTCTATCGAGCGTTCCTAACACTCCTTTCTTTATCATCAAACTTTTAGCCATTTAGACCATCTACCATTTCTCTATTTCCTCTGCATTTAATGCAGCCATATCTGGATCGTCGATTATCAATCCGAGGTGGTTTCAAGAGAATTGTGTTTTTAGATGATTAAACGCTAATGGTAATATGGTGGAATATAAAAGGTTCTATGGTAACAATAAAAGAGCATGCATATATATATATATATATATATATATATATATATATATATATATATATATATATATATATATATATATATATATATATATATATATATATATATATATATATATATATATATATATATATATATATATCAAGGTTATAATAAGGTGAATTTGAATGAAAAGTCGAAATCAACTTGATGGAGCTGTGACAAAATTAGCTAATTTGGAAAGGAATTGCAAAGTTATTTTGGGTAATAATAACGCCAAAGGAGCTAACACAGATATGTGTTAAACGTTTATTCAGTTTCTGAGAGTTTTCAGATGCATAACTATATGCGTCAATATTTTCTTTCGTAGATGAAGTGCGGCTGGTTCATCCTCTCGATCGAGGTGTTTTCAAGAATCATGAAAGATTTGAACATGGATTGGAATCGTCAAGATTCAAATGAAGTTTAAGATGAAATCAAGTGGCAAACTTGAAGAATTATTTAGTTTCATATGTTATAATCAGTATTTTAATTCATTTTAATTGTCCAATATTATTCGTCCACAGTCGATAGTCCACAGTTAACAGTCCAATCATTCATATATAGTTTAATATATAATATTCGAATTAATTAATATGTATCGTGACCCGTGTACATGTCTCAGACTCGATCACAACTCAAACTATATATATTATTGTAGACTCAACCTCAACCCTGTATAGCGAACTCGTACATTACGGCATATAGAGTGTCTATGGTTATTCCAAATAATATATATAGATGCGTCGATATGATATGTCAAAACCTTGTATACGTGTCCCGATATTTAAAGTGCGTAAAATAAATAACAGAAATTAAATGATGATAAATAAAATTGCGAGAATATAAATTGCGATAATTAAATTGTGATAAATAAAATGTAACTAGGTAGCTAGGAACAGTTAGCGTGGATTCTTAACAATATTTCAATTAGTAAATTCATTTGTTTCTAACAAGTTTTATTTTTGTCCAATGTTTTCTTCATTATGCCACTTGTTGGATTCTGATAGATCAAAATCTAAATATGAAATTGAATAAAAATGGTTATTCTGTGGTGAACGGATACGTATATCGGTGATTGTAAATAGGATCGTAAATGACTATTGAATTAGATTTGGAAGAATGTACAGTATACTTATTAATGTGAAATCTAAATATTCCTCGGGTATTACCTACCCGTTAAAATATTTTCAACATTAACAGTTTGTACGAAAGAATTTTCAATTACAATCTTTATGAAAATATACATACATATATATTTTCTTCAGATGTAATCATGGATTTAATGAGTCAATAAGATATTAAACTCATTTGATTTATCGTTAGTACTAGATTACATAATCTCTAGAACTTTAGAAATTACATAATCGTCATGTTGAGGGGAGATAATCGATGTAGAACGATATGTAGAATGAAGATAAAGTAAATAGAATGATACGTAGAACGATGATTATGCTCGAGGTACAGAATGAGATGTTGAGGCATGTGATGTTGAAACTTGGGTTGTTGGTGGTACTGGTGTCGATGTTGGTGGTACTGTTGGTGCCGGTGATATTGCTGAAGCTGGTAGGTTCTGCACCATATTTTCCAAAGCTACAACTCGAGCGCGAAATTCGTTGACTTCTTCTATTATTCCGGGATGATTGGCGGTGTGAACAAGGGGATGGATAAGGTTTAGAATTTGAGATATTATATAATCGTTGCAAGATATTCTGGAAATGAGAGTGAAGATGGTGTTTCAAACTGGTTCGTCGGTAAGTGCTTCAGGTTCTTCGCCGAGGGTGCAGGTTGGTGGATGAAAGGGATCACCTTCTTCTTGTTTCCAATAATTAAGTAGACTACGAACCCATCAGATGAATTGGGGATGGCTGATTGATTGATTCTCTCTGGTGACGCTGCTTCTAGAGTTGGAGTGGGACTCCATATCGGAATCCGAGGGACTTGAACTAGTGGTGAGTTCCATTGCGTACGATTGAATAAAGGTTTTTTTGATACGAAATGATTTTTGGATATCGGATGATACTCTAATTACATAGAATACCTATGTATAGTACAGAAGATCTCGTAGATTACGGAGAGATTTAAGGAAACGTGTCAAATAAAGTCTACAGTAACAGATACGCTAAAATATGAATTAGCAGATACGCTAAGATATGGATTTATCTGTACACTATCTATCAAATAAGTGCAGGAAGTCGTGTCTAGACTTAGGAATGATAAGCAGGTAATTTTCCACTAAGAATGACAAACAATACTTATAATATGTAGCTAAGGTCGAAGTCCAGACTCGCTAATGCATCCTAACAACTATCAGTTAGACATACTAATGCAAGACCTGGTTCGCTAAGACCAACGCTCTGATACCACATGTAACAACCCGTCCTAATCCACCTGGATGAAATCATCAACATTTGGTCCCATTGTGATGATCGACTCCAAGTAATGTCCTTAAATTGAGCAAATGCACAGCGGAAGACTTAATTCGTACCTGAGAATAAACATGCTTTAAAGTGTCAACCAAAAGGTTGGTGAGTTCATAGGTTTATCATAACAATCATTTCAATATGTTAATAGACCACAAGATTTCATATTCATAAACATTTTAATAAAAATATTCTAAGTGGTTGAGCACTTGGTAACCATACTTAACATTTAATCAACGTCGCATATTCCCTTTATTATGAAATCTCACTACACCGTACCAAGTGTAGTCACCGAAACGAAGTACTGTGCAACCGTTGAAAACTGGCCGTCCAGTCCGGTTGGGGTTGTCAGGCCCGATAGATCTATCAACAGGATTCGCGTTTACAATACCCATGTAAATAGTAGTTACCAAGCTACAGGGAAGTATGCCAGTGGTACAACTCAACGTAGAATGTATTTTTAAGTACTTGTGTCTATTTCGTAAACATTTATAAAAGCAGCGCATGTATTCTCAGCCCAAAAATATATATTGCAAAAGCAATTAAAAAGGGAGCAAATGAAACTCACCATACTGTATTTTGTAGTAAAAATACATATGACGACACTGAACAAATGTAAGGTTGACCTCGGATTCACGAACCTATATCATGTATATATATATTAACACATATTATGGTAATCGAACAAATTTATATATTATTAGTGATAAAGTTGTTATCTTAATGTTTCATTAATAACTTATTTAAATATATTTATTCTTATATACTTTTAAATAGATAATTAATATTTATTACAAAAATATTAATATAGTTATGTTTTATATCATAATTATATTTTTATTTAAAAATTCTTTATTTGATATTTTAATAATACTAATAATAATAATGATAAAAATAATACTAAAAAAATTGATAAATTGATAAATAATTATCTTTTAGTGATAATGATAATAATAATAATATTACTTAATAATAACTATTAACCTTAATGATTATAATGATAAAGTAAGTATTAATACTTATACTCATACTAATAATGATACGATAATAATAATAATATTAATAATAATAATGGTAATGGTAATGCTACCTCATAGAAGTAATCCTTAAAAAAAAGTCCAAGTCCGGGTTTGAACCCGCGACATCCCGCTAACCCAACATCATCATTGATTGTTGCCATCATCATTATCCTAACCTCATTACCATAACTACATCATTATCAACCATTTGTTATCATATTCATCGTCACTAAACCATAACCTTATCATCATTTATTATACCATCTTATATCCTATCTATATTTAGTCATCATCAACGCCATCCCTAACCACATCATCAATGGGTCAGGATCATGATTTCGCGTATCCTTTTTACTTTACGAATCAATATTATTGATAACATGCCAATTATCAATATCATCATCGTCATTAGTTTAACCATATCATTATCATCTCAATCATCCTCATACTTAAACTAAACCATTTAACATTACGTCTTCATCATTAACACTATTACCAATATCTAATACATCGTGAATCATAATCTTACTTGCGTCACCATCATAACATGTATAACATCGTACATCATCATCATTCATTAACATCGTCCCATCATCACTCTATTTAATTGTATTATCACCTATGTAGCAGTCCTAAATTTGGTTTATATATAGTTCGACCCAACAGGGAATACTCGGCCCAAAAGTTAAGTAATACTCGACCCAATAAAGAAGTTCATTGGGCTGCATGTTTCTACACATTCCGTTGGAGAGAAGCCAAACAAAAAATATCTCCATTATATCATAACCCTACCACTTTAGCAAGTGGATGTAATTGTTTAGTGAATATCGGTTCAAAAGAAAGAGAAAAGGAGAGTGTAAAGTATTTAATCGTTATCACCAATGCGTCCTACCCCACATTTATCAATCAATAAAGATTTCGTTGTTTGCCTTAATCAAATTGCTAGTGGGATCCGTTTGAAATAAAAAGGAAACAAGGATCATGACCTTGTTTTGGTTATTGATAGAACTTTAAATGACAAAAAGAAGTGGAAGCAGGTAGCAATTATACACTCATCATTATGTCACCCTCCATTATAATAAAACACCATCATTTGAAAAAAATATAATCCTGGTCCCCAGCTTCTATACCTTACTATTATATAACACCAGCTTGTACGTACCATTAAAATTAATGTAGTTTTGAAAAACAGAAGGCAACGTAGCAGAGTTGCAGTAAAACAACTTCAAACAGAAAGGAAGAATGGCGGTTTATGAGTTGATTTGATCAACGAATAGCAGCAACGACTTTAGCAGTTCTTGATAGTGGTTTGATGGGTTGCATTTTAAATTTAAAAAAAAATCGTACAGCAAGTTTTTAGTAATAGTTTCATCATGGTTTCATGATCTTCAGTCGTTTGCTTCGGGTTAACTAAAGTTGTTGTTGATCGAAAAATAATAAGCATACAGGAGCCTGTGGTTGTTTTGTGATGATTCGAATCAGAAATATAGAAGTGTGATAGAGAGAGGAGAGAGAAAATGGTGGCGGTTTGTTACTAAGGTGAAGGTGGTGGATGCAAGATTTCAAGTGGTGGTTTGATCATAGTTCACGAAGAAGTTGTAGAGAAAGATACGAATAGAGAGGTGGTGGTGCTATTCGTGACATGAACAAAATCTAAGCATAGTAGTCGTTTGCAGGTTTTATGGGGGTTGTTTGATGATTAAATGGGTCGACCTCAAAAATCATTAGAAGCAGTTTAGAAACAATAACAGTAACACTCGCACTTGGTTTTGAAGGTGGTGATTAGATGAGGGCTCATAATTGTTTACGGTTGAAGTGGCGATCAAACAAAGAGATAAAGCAAGGTGATGGTTGTGTACTTGTTCGATTAGGAATAAAAACAAGAGAGGGTGAGGTAGATGGTGGTAATCGATGGTTGTGATCAAGGGCGGTTTAGGTTTCACGAAGAAGTAATCAAAATTAAGAATGGTGATAGGTCTTGTGGTTTGGGTTAGTGTTAATCTCCATCAACATATTGTGTATATATATATATCTATATACACTTACGTATGAGTGATAATGATTTGTTAAAGAAGTCAAAAGAAACCACAGTTTACAATCCGTGAAATCTATTTGTTTGAATTGTATGTGTGTGATTCTCATTTGTGCATATATTATATTTAGGTAAAGTAGATAGATAGTTTGGTGGTTAATCAAACACTCCCGCAAGTGAAAGCAAGATTGACAGTAATTGGGGAAAGATAGTTTGTCCAGTATATCATCTATCTATATGTATCTTTATATAACTAATAACTAATATAATAATAATAAGTAATAACAATATAATACTTCATATTGTATTTCGAATTATTATTTATATATATATACACATATCTATTTAAAAATTAATTGTTCGTGAATCGTCGAGAGTGGTCGAAGGTCAATTGAATATACGGACATCGTTTCAAAGTTTTCTACACTCAACATTACATATTTTGCTTATCGTATCGAAAATACCAAATCGTATCGAGATTTGGTTTAAAATAGTCGAAATTTTCCGGGTCATTACAGATTACATTATCACCGCGGAATATTTCTCCAATGAAGTTATGAATTAATACTTCGTCAGTTATTGTTGTTGGTACTCCTTGGTATCCATGGTGCGTATGACGTTGATGCTCGTGGGACAGATTGTGAAGTTGAGGTTTACGACACGGTTGTGGTTGGGGGGGGAGGGTAATGGTACTTTTGGTGTTGATGATGGTGGTACTGGTTATGCTACTGGTGCTGCTGCTGGTGTTTGTAACCTTTGCACCATATTTTCCAAAGCCACTACCCGAGCGTGAAGCTCGTTGACTTCTTCTATTACACCGGGGTGATTGTCGGTTCGAACGAGTGGATAAATAAAATCTAGAATTTGATGTAGCATATAATCGTGACGAAATACTCTAGAAATGAGAGAGAAAATGGTATTTTGGACAGGTTCGCCGGTAAGTGCTTCAGGTTCTTCGCCAAGAAGGCAATGTGGTGGATGGAAAGGATCACCTTCTTCTTGTTTCCAATGATTGAGGAGGCTACGAACCCATCCCCAATTCATCTAGAATAGATGATGACTGATTGGTTGATCCATTCCGGTCACACTACTTTCGGAGCTTGAATGAGATTCCATTTCGGAATCCGAGTGACTTGAACTGATGACAAATTCCATTTCGTACTATTGGATAAAGGATTTTTCGATATAAAATGATTTTCCGGCTATCGGGTGGTATTTTATTTACATAGGATATCTATATATAGAGATCAAAAGATTTCGTAGATTACGGAGGAATTTGCGGGATATGTCAGGCAAAGTTTAATGTAACAGATACGATAAGATATGATTTAGCAGATACGCTAAGATATGAATTTTGTATATACACTACTCATGCAATTAATGTAGCAAGACGTGTCTAGACTAATAATGATAAGCAGGTAATTTCCTAAGAATGATAAGCAGATGATTTCTGACTAGAAATGATAAGCAAAACTTTTGACATGCAGACACGGCCGAAGTCCAAACTTACTAATGCATCCTAACGACTTATCAGTTAGATACACTAATACAGACCTGGTTCGCTAAGACCACCGCTCTGATACTAACTGAAAGGACCCATTCATATACATTATAAACAATTCACAATAGTTGATTACATCGCGAGGTATTTAACCTCTATATAATACATTTTACAAACATTGCATTCATTTTTAAAAGACAAACTTTCTTTATATCGAAAATTGACAGGCATGCATACCATTTCATAATATCCACTATCCAACTATAAATTGACTTAATAATAATCTTTGATGAACTCAATGACTTGAATGCAACGTTCTTCGAAATATGCCATGAAAGACTCCAAGTAATATCTTTAAAATGAGCAAATGCACAGCGGAAGATTTCTTTAATACCTGAGAATAAACATGCTTTAAAGTGTCAACCAAAAGGTTGGTGAGTTCATTAGTTTATCATAATCGATCATTTTCATCATTTTAATAGATCACAAGAATTTCATTTCCAGTTCTCATAAATATACATCCCATGCATAGAGACAAAAAACATTCATATGGTGAACACCTGGTAACTGACATTAACAAGATGCATATAAGAATATCCCCTATCATTCCGGGAAATCCTTCGGACATGATAAAAATGAATTCAAAGTACTAAAGCATCCGGTACTTTGGATGGGGTTCGTTAGGCCCAATAAATCTATCTTTAGGATTCGCGTCAACTAGTAGATCGGTTTACAAATTCTTAGGTTACCAAGCAAAAGGGGCATATTCGGCTTCGATCATTCACCCATATAATGTAGTTTCGATTACTTGTGTCTATTTCGTAAAACATTTATAAAAATTTCGCATGTATTCTCAGCCCAAAAATATAAAGGGTAAAAAGGCAAATGAAACTCACCATACTGTATCTCGTAGTAAAAATACATATGACGTCATTGAACAAGTGCAAGGTTGACCTCGGATTCTCGAACCTATATTAATTATATATTTTTATATGTTGGTCAATATCTGTATAACAATTTAGGTCAGGTCATAGTGTATCACAATCCTAATGCTCCAGACTAATATGCAAAAGTCTACAAAAGTCAATTTGACTCAAAATGATTTCAAAAATTTATACATGATTATTATATAGTTTAAATATCGTCGTTTTATATTTTTAAATATTTTTAGAAAATTTATTAGAGTAAATAATATAATTCATTTATTAATAAATAAAATTTTATATAAAAATATACTTTTATATATCTTAAGTAATAAAATTTATAAAGTTCATTTAATATCATAAAAATATTCTGATAGGTTTTATTAAGGTAATTATATTATTTGTATTACATATTTATTTCATAAAATAACATTGATAATAATAATAAATAAAAGTTGTATTATTTTGGATTAATAATTATTATTATTCTATTAATAAAAATATCAATACTTATATTTACAAAAAATGATATTATGATGAAATGATAATTCTAATTATAATAACTTTAATATTAACTTTAAAATAATAATTCTATTTAAAATGATAATAATAATGATATTTTATAATAACAATGACATTTCTATAAAAATGATAATTTTTGTTAAAATGATAGTTTTAATACTACCGATACTTTTAATAATAATAGTAACGATAAAAATAATAAGAACGATTGTTTTATCTAAATCAATATCTTACGATATTTTAATTTCATCATGATACTCATACTCAATATTTCCTAATCGATTTGTTTAATAGCTTTTGTGTAACGACCCGGCTTTTTCGACTTGTTTTTGTGCCTTGTGTTTTTGCGATACTGCGTATTTGTGCGTACTGTGTTACTTTATACTCTGGAAACTTGATTTACGTGGCTTACTTCCATTTATATGTTAAAACATGCCTTAGAGTACGTAGGATACATAACTTGATCATTGGAAGCCTTTATAACCGTTAGTGTTATTTGACGTTTCGAATAAACCGCGAACTTGCGCGCACGTTTAACTTTTGTCATAATCGGAATATTATGACTGCGAAATATTAATTATTATTTTATAATAATAATTACCTGGGTTTTTGGATGCTTAATTACGCGTAGTAATTTAATTATGCACAATAGTTAGTCTTGTTGGACTTTCTACCTTGTTGGGCTCAAGCCCACCCTACTCTAGCTAGTGACCCAATTAATTAGCCCTTGTCCATGTCATCAATCCTTGTCAAATTCCTTACTTATAAATACTAGCCCTTGTCCATGTCATCAATCCTTGTCAAATTCCTTACTTATAAATACTAGCCCTTGTCCATGTCATCAATCCTTGTCAAATTTCTTGCTTATAAATACTATCCCTTGTCCATGTCATCAATCCTTGTCAAATTCCTTGCTTATAAATACTAGCCCTTGTCCATGTCATCAATCCTTGTCAAATTCCTTGCTTATAAATACTAGCCATTTACCTCTCATTCAAATCACTTGCTCATTTGGTTTTCACACACACTTGTTCTTTCTTTCTTTCCTTTCTAGTATTGCTTGTAAGTCTTCTTTTTCTTCTTCTTTTCCTTTCATTTTCGTGGCCATCATCATCATATTATGGAGATCAAAGTTCCTTTTAGCTTTGATCTTGCTTATATCTTGTTGATTCAAGCATGAATCTTTCAAGAACATGGAAGATTCAAGCTTTCTAGCTTTGAATCTTCATCAACTTTGTAGATTCATCTTTTTTTTACTTTAATCTTGTTATTTTGTGATAAAGATTCAAACTTTTGTTTGTTATCTTCATATATCTTAAAGATCCAAGCTTTATGCTTCAAGATCTTCAAGAACACTAAAGGTTCAAGCTTTCTAGCTTTGTGACCTTATAAATTGTGTGAAAGGGATCCAAGCTCTCTAGCTTAGGGTTCCATCACCTCTTTTGACTTGGATCATGTTCATACTTATTTGATTGATGTAAAGTTTGTAACTTTGTTTGTAAATAGGACTTGTAATTGTGTTAAGACTAAGGATATGATGTAACCTTGGTTCATCATCCATCTAAGACTCTTAAATGAGTTGTGTTACCACTTGGTCTTAACATATTGTGTATTGATGGTAGAATCTTGGTCAAAAGTGATGCTAAACCATCAACGAGTTGTACACTTGAAGCTACAAGCATTAAGGATGAGAACCGTGATGAGCATCAAGCACCAAGAACCTCACCGGAGCACTTGTCCACTGATTTTATTATCTTATCAGACCACCTGGGCTACTGGAAAGTTGATTTTCAGTTAGTTCGGTTCGAGTAGATGATTTTCCGTTTAGGCCTCGTCTTAATCCGAGTTACGGTTTAGGATTTATGGCCCTCCGAGAGTCACTACACCCTATTAACGTTGTGCTGAAATTTCTGACCTACTCGCACTTAAACCGTCGCCACGGTCAAACGAAGACGATTTAGGTTCTGAAAATTGGTCAACGGTTAGGGGACTCACATACGGAGCCATAGCCACTGACTATGCATCTTTTCGATTTACGTAGAGGTCACAGCAGCTGACCGAAGTCAGCCTATTGTTTCGATCTCTATTCTTGTCGAACTTACTTAGCTTTTATGATGATGAATGATGATGATGATGATGACACTTAAACTTATTTTATGCACTATTAGAATTTATAAAAACAACCTACTGACCTAGTAACCCTTGATTTAGGTTGACGACCTTTCGGACCGACTTACTACTTGCGTACTTTCATTACCGACTTTACCACTTTTATCAATGTGAGTTATAGCATTCCCTTTTTACTTTAACTTATTTTAGGAACTGAGAATACATGCGGATTTTATGTTTTACATACTAGGCACGAGTACTGAAACTTATATATGTGTGGGTTATACAACGGCATAAACATTCCCTTTAGCTCGGTAACGTTTAATCATCGGTTTTTGAACAGTGAACGCGAATCTTAGATATGGATCCATAGGGTTTGATATCCCCACTCGGGCTAGTAGCGCTAGCATTTAACGAGTGTTTAATACTTCGTAAACATACGCACTTGCCAAGTGTACTTTCAGGGGGTATAAACGTTAAGTTAGTTACTGAGTGCCCACGGTTAAGCATATACTTAATCATACTGATTTGAATTACTGATTTGAAACGCTTGTTTGAAGCACTGAAATCTCGTGGCCTACATTACATTACTGAATACAAACAAACTATAGCTCACCAACATTCGTGTTGACTTTTTAAGCATGTATTTCTCAGGTGTTTAGACGTTGTTGCTTCTGCTGTTAGCCTTGCTGTTCTAGTCTCGGTGTATAGACTTGCTGTTACAGACTTGCTGTGTTAGACTTTCGCTGCATTACTTAGAGATGTCTCAAACATGAAACTTTTACTTTGCATTCCCAACTTATGTTATTTTCAAAACAATAGCTTTGTAATGGCCTTAGTATCATGTACTCATGTTAATGTTTCCTATTCATCTTTTGTAAAACATTATCTGTTCATGAATGCAAAACTGGTTTTCAAACAGCATATAGTGTTTGACCTTGTAATGATCCTGTTGTTGATGTACCGTACACGATGATTTTGTACGGGGCGTCACAGTTGGTATCAGAGCATTGGTTGTAGGGAATTAGGTTGCATTAGTGATTCTAGGACCGACCCGAGTAGGATTCACTAATAGGACTAATCTACAACTTGCTAGTTTACTTGTTTCTGCGGAACCTGCTGCATGCTACTGTGTTATATTACTACATGTTACTGCTTACTACTACTGCATGCCACTGCTTACTTTTACTACCGTATGAACTTGCTACATGCTACCGTTTCCTTTTACTGCTATGTAAACTCGCTGCATGCTTTTGCTTATTCTAGCTACTGCATGCTACTATCTGCTTTCGATTGCATGTTACTTCTGTTTAGTACTGTTAATATTGCCATGCTATATACTGCTGTAAACGAGCTAGGTTGCTGTAGTGCCTGATTACATGCTTGCTTCATGCCTGCTATTCGCTGCACCGACTTGGAAAAACTTACCTTTCCTAGTTCAGATGTTCTTCTGAACCCATTTCCCATACGTCTAACCCTAAGGATTAGTATTGTAATCCACCTGTTACTACTGTTCCACCGTTCCAGAGATCGAAACGATTCTTCACGCAATCTAGGAGGAGTACCCCTCGGATTACACGCCCACTAAAGTCGATCCTCGGAGGAGGAGATATTGGAGGATTTGTCGGAGTAACCGCACCCCGAGCTCACTCTAAATAGCCACGTACGACGTGTGAACATTCGAAGGTTGTTCAGTTCCTGCAAGATGGCTCGTATCTCGTACGCTTTCATGATCGTCACTTATCTCTTTCGTTCTTCACCACTGCTCGACGATCTGACGACATTTTTGGATTTAGTACCCTAACACTCTTAGGCATTGGGGAAGTCGGGAGGACATCTCCTTTCACAAGGTCAGAGTGCCTTCTACTGATGCTCAACCATACCCAAAGACTTGGGAGTCGCCTCAAGACATATCGTACTACTACTTGCTACACATACAACTCGACGCGAGACCCAGATTGAATTTCTAGAAAGGAACCTAACGATGTTACCTGAACCTGAATATTTTGAAGAAATTTCAGGACATTTAGGCATTGGTGCATGACCTACGGAACTTACGCACCCACACCGAGAAACCGTGAGATTAATTATGTAGATTTTGTTTTGAGATAGCATAGATAAAGCACCGTTGGATGAAATTGAGTAGAACTGAAAGTGATCACGTTACATTGACCATATGGAGTGATATTAGAATGAACGTACGATTTAGTACAATATAATGACGCCAGGCCAGCGTAATTATATTGAAGTGAATCATGCAGAAGTCCCAATGTTACTACATAAGGAATATGAAGCGATTCAAAGGAAATTTTGGTAGGAACCACTTGAGTATACGCATTATGGTCTGATAAAGGCAGGAATAACCACTTGGTCTAGATACTGTACGAGAAGGGTCTGGACTGCAGAATTGACAACCCGAAAATTTTTATAGATATAGACACCCTGGATACTTAAGGAAAAAGTTCTCAAATAGGAAAAAAAAACTTTGGACTCAAATACGATAGAGCAATCGTTATCTCAGCTATGGAGACTCGCATGGATCCTGATTTTAGTTAGGGTACGTTTCTTCACAACGATTTATCGTCTCGGAATTGTTTAATACTAGAGTGATAGAAACCTTATATCTAAGAATCCTAGTGTGATGACTAATAAGCCATTAACAATCATGAGAGTTAAGTATTCTATAGGAAAAGCTAATGGTAAGTTGGCAGAGATAGAGGAGTAATTTAAGATAGTACCTTAAAAATTAACAGGTGGGTCATTTGGAGATGACCTCATGCCAACAAAACTTGAAAGTTTTATAGTTGTAGTTGGAAAGGATTAGTTACCTGCGCACAAGAAGATGTTATTTGAGAAGGTTGATAAAAAATTTCACGGCAGTATAATAAGATTTGGTTGGAATGGACCTTAAAATTAACCTAATACTCATCGAGTTAGAAAGCTTTGAGGAAATAGTTGGAACGGACTGACTTTCAAGGACGAAAGCGAAAGTTATTTATAGTAAGAAGATTATTCGTATACCTCGTGAGAATGGTGAGCCAAAAGCCATCTGGATTACTTCAACAACCTGAGATCCCACAATGGAAATGGGAAGGGATGACGATGGATTTCATTCTGAAACTACCGAAAACAGTCGGCAGTTATGACACTATCTGGGTTATCGTTGATCGCCTCACCAAATCTGCTCACTTTCTAGCCATGAATGAAACCGATACAATGGACAACGATACATAAAGGAAATTGTATCCCGTTACTTCAGCAATTCAAATTCTATACTACCCAAGAATCGTATTTGATACTCATTCTTATGCGACACTGAATCCTAACTTATTCCGAGAGAATTCTTAATCAATGATAATCACACCATCACCCTTCTTACTTCGATATTAGTCATACCAGTTCAAAATTTCCAAAATCAATGGGTAGTTAATCCCCGTCCTCATACTCTCCCTTTCGTTTCTCACTTATAAGCAACAACTTTATACTTAAGCATTTTTGGTCGAAGGACTTATGCCCTACTAATAGTCATCAACCACATTAAAATTCAACAGTTTTCATTACCTCGTAACATTTTTACTCAAATATCACCCGAGATTTTCAAAAGTCTTTTACTCGATTCTCATCAATCTTTTTTCAACTTGTAACCTCCGAAATATGAAAATTTTGTTTGTCAAAATTTTACTTACACTATTTTACTGTGCGATCCTCTCAAAACTTAATAAAATAAATTTATTTTATTTGCCATTCGTGCAAATTTTTGAAATCGTATACGTTATATAAAATAAAGTAAATAATTACTTCTTTTTGACAAATACATATGAAATTTTACTTTCACTTTTACAAATCAAATCTTTTATTCAAAGGATATTTTACCTTGAATGGTACGTGTTGTACATAACCCTAGTTTGCTAAGAACTTAATTTCTTTTCTTACATCGTCACCTTAAATGAATTCTATAAAATTTTCGTTGCTTGTCAATATAAAATTTTTCGTTGCTTATTCGTATCCAAGTCATCATGAAGACAGACAACTGTCGAAACTAAGAGATTCATGTGTGTGTATGTGATGAAGGCACTTACTACCACGTCATGCAGAGCCTTCGGGCATCCACAAACACTTAAACCATTCAAAATTACTGCGTTACCCCAGGGATCTTATTCTTCACACCTGTCGGAGCGATGCTCTATCTTACATAACTCAAAGTCCTGACCTATTCCAAGAAAATTCTCATCTTGCGATATTAACATCATTAGTATTCTGACTTTAATATTAGCCATAACCTGTGTGGCATTCTGCAAAGTCAAGAAGCGATTAACTTCTCATCCTCATGCTCTATCCTTCATACCTCACTTTTTAGCAACGGCTTCGCACGTAAACATTTTTGGGCCAAAGACTTAAGTTCGGATAATCATCAAAACTACATTTAATTCATTAGTTTTCATTACCTAGTAACATGTCAACCGATGATTCAAAGATTTTTCACTCGACCTTTTTCAAATCCTTACCTCTGAAATACGAAAAACTATGTTTATCAAAATTTTTACACGTTGATTTACACGTTGCTTATTTGTGCAGTGCTCACGAGATTTATGGACAAATGAAAGTACTAAAAACTTTTCTATCACTTACGCGATTTATAAAATCATATATGTATAAATTTACCCTTACTTATTTTGGGTTAGTACATACTAAGTTATACGTTCAAGATGATTAAAAATCGCTCCTTTATTGAGTTGTTTTAAGTCAAATAATTTTGTGCAAATGGTACTCGTAATACATACTTCTAAATTTACCAAGAACTTCGTTCCATTTATGTTGTCGCATCAAACGTTTAAAGGTTTTTCAAAACTTCCTCGGTTGATTTTATTAAAGGTTTCCGTATTAGACTACACCATGTAGGGATCACACTTCTTCTCTCCCTCCGTTAGGGATGAAGCTTACTATTAAAATCCTTGTTAAAAACGCTTGAGCCACTTTGGGTGGCAGATTTATATAAAAAAAAAAATTTGTTAGGAAGTCTTTGTACTCGAAAAATGTTCCTTTTAAGGTTAAACATGGCAAAATCGCGGGTCGATAAATTAGTTTTCTGAGGTACACTCAATGGTCACCCTATTGTAGGAAGGGCACTAGGTGGATTTCTATTCTCAATATTTCACGGCTAATCGCAACATCCTCGTAAAAATCATCTCTATGAATTAGTAGGTTGAGGTACAAGGAATCGTTTTGAGATTCTTTTCACTTAGAGTAAACCGTTCTTTACGACCAAGAGTCCACGTATCTTCTTGTCCGCGCATCTCCTTAAGTATAAGGATAAATTCAGAACAAACCGCTCGAAGAGTTCACCGTGGTTCAAAGATCACACCTTTCATGCGATTCTCTTTCGGAAATGTAAAGTAACATACTTTAGGAATCTATGAATCTTGTTATCCTCTTGGAAGGGACTGCTTAAAACATCTGTAATACGGATATGGTTACTCTACACATTCTTTTCTTCGTTGGTTGCAACTATATGTTGTTCTAGTTAATGTTAACCCTAACTTCAACATGTAACTGAAAGGATAAAGTTACATTATGGAACTGTTCTTTCATTCCATCTAAGGATAAGTTCACCTGCAGTATGGTAAACTGGGTGATATCCTTCATTGTTCGTTCAGACCGTCCTGAAGGCACTATAGATAATTATGGCTTGCATTGCATATAAGTCCGATTATTCACTTTCAACAAAAGTTTCAATTCATATAGTCAAATGAAACGTTCTTAAATATCGAGTTCTTTATGCCTATGGTCTCTTTCCGAAATCAAGGGGTTAGTAAAATCCGTGGCTAACAATATCCAGACATTAAATCGCATGGTTATGATCACCATGTTTTCCATCCTACTTGTCAGGTTTGTATTGCGACATAAGCGCTCAATGTTTTAGATGAGTTTAGTAACATTCATGATGTATTTCATGCATCCAGCTTACTAAAGATGCCTGTAAGGCTAAAAACATCATCTTTTCTTTTGTGGATATATTTAGACAACATACTCATGTTAACCAGAAACGAAATCAATTTGTTGATCTCCTAAGAGACTTAATTAATAGCATATACCTATTCTTACTTTTATACGCCAGAGTACCTTTCAAGGTAAATAGCTCACTTTTTAGCCCACGAATCTTTCGGAACTTTGATACGCTACTTCTTATTTAAATACGGTACCATTTTTTTTTTCACTTCTCAAATTTCGGAACGAAATTTCCATTAACAGGTGGGTAATGTAACGACCCGGCTTTTTCGACTTGTTTTTGTGCCTTGTGTTTTTGCGATACTGCGTATTTGTGCGTACTGTGTTACTTTATACTCTGGAAACTTGATTTACGTGGTTTACTTCCATTTATATGTTAAAACATGCCTTATGTAACGACCCGGAAATTTCTGACCAAATTTAAACCTTACACTCTATATGTTTCCGACACGATAAGCAAAAACCTGTAATATTGAGTCTAGAAAGTTTGAAAACTATTTTCAGATAATCAGTTACCCTTTGACTATGCCTGACGATTCACGAACAATTGCTTGCAAATAAATATGCAAAATGTATATATATAATATAATTGTAAATATTAAAGATTCAATAAATTATACTGATATGATAAACAAATGGTAATATATTATATGTACAAACTATTATAGTAATAGTGGTACTACTACTAACTTGAATATGTATATATAATCTATAAATATGAATTTTATTGTTATTACAAACATGATTACTATCACTAGTATTATTATTATATTTGTGTTACTAAACTTACTAACCATATTTTATTTATTATAATTAGTAATGATATCATTATTATTTATTAGTATTATTATTAATATAAATGCTAAATGCTAATAATATTATTATCTGTAATACATTAACAATTATTAATTGGGTTTAAATTACATATAAGATATATATGAATATATATATATATAAATACAAATACTGATATAATCAAATTTATATATATATAATCGAATTTTTTTATATATATAAATTCATACACGCGCTTATACATATAGAATTGGGGATACGTAACCTATTGAAAAATCCCTTTCAACATTTTAAATCCTTGTCTAATAACTGGTTAGCAGATCGAATAATATCATTGAATACCAACAAAATCGCTAACTGTTTATTTCTGTTTAATATTTTTATTATTTTCTTTTAACCCTGGAGGTAAAACCTGTCGATACCATTGGCCTATAAAATCAGAGAAATAACTTGACGTTTGGGAAAGAAAATCATTCAGTTATTCAATTCCTTTATCAATTAAAATCTTCACAGCCATCTTATATATATCGAAAGTAAACAGAAAGAGGGGAAGAACATTTACGGCTTCCCTGTTCACACAACTTTTTGCCCATAATTCAAATATGAATCAATTTTCGAAATGTAATAATGTGGTTATGTTTGTAATCCCTTGTTCAAACTACCTGTAAGTTTTCAAACTCCAACTTCGCCTCTTGAATCCGAATTTTAAAAATCAAACTTTAAAATTTAAAAGTCAAACGGATTGTTCTTTGTCAAATTCGATTTATGGTTAATGTTTCTGTTATAAATAAGAATTGAGAAAGTTTCAAAGATTGATTTTGAACATAATTCATTCAGGAAACGAGGTCTAAAAACTATCCAATCTCAAAATTAAAAATTTGTTCTTCGTTTTTGTTTTCGAGCTTACAGCTCCTGTTTTTTTTTATTTTTTTTTTTATTTTTATTTGTCAAACAATCATGACAGGCGACTATGATTAGAGTTATAAATCTTAAAACTAAGGGAATAATTCGTTGTTGTGTTTTGGATTGAACCCTGGTAGAATTGAAACTGATTGTGAAGAAGAAGAATACAGAACAGAAACGGTTTAATAAAATTTAAATGGGATTTTAAAACAGAAAAACAAAGTGGACTGACTGGTTGAGGAGCTTGGTCTGTTAACAGAGGGTCGCGGGTTCGAGTCCTCTCCGAAGCAGATTCTTTTTTTTAGAAAAAGTTATAAGGTAGTTCCAAGTGTATTTTTATTGATATTATTATTATTACTACTAATAAGAAATATTATGTTTATGATGAAGATAAAAATAGATATAATTAAATGAATTATCATTATTAGTAAAATATCTTTTTATATAAACAATTATTATTAATATTATTATCATTATTATTATTACAAAATTTTATCATTAATAAAATTATTATTAATATAATTATCATTATTCTAGTAATATTATAACAACTATTTTGCAAACAAAGGAAATATATATAAAAATATAATTAATACATAAGTATTATAACATATTATAGGTTTTAATAAACTTATATATAAAAGGATTAATCTTAATACATAACAAAAATATATATAAACCTGTTCAATTACGATTATATGTTTTAATATATATAATTGATATAGGTTCGTGAATCCGAGGCCAACCTTATAATTGATCAATGGTGTTATATGTATTTTTACTACAAAATACATTAGGTGAGTATATAGTCCCTTTTAAACTTTAAATATTTTTGGGCTGAGAATACATGCACTGTTTTTATAAATGATTTACGTTATGGACACAAGAGACTAAAATTACGTTCTACATGGGTTTGAATCAAAAATCCCCTAGCTTGGTAACTTTAACTATTGGTTTATGAACTGGTAGGCGCGAATCCTAAAGATAGATCTATCGGGTTTTACACCCCCACCCAGATGTTGTTCTAGTCACTATTAAACTAGAAGAACGGGTGTTTAGTACTTCGAGGTTAACGGAACGCACATGATTCGGTGCACATATTATTATAACTCAGGGGTACACACTATTGTTAAGGCTAGTTACCGGGTGCCACTGCTTAGAATGATTTTATACACTTGCGAGTGTATTATATTTTTATATATGAAATCTTGTGGTCCATAGTTATAACTCTGCTAGCATCAAACCTATATATCTCACCAACATTATGTTGACCTTTTAAAGCATGTTATTCTCAGGTACGAATTAAGTCTTCCGCTGTGCATTAGCTCATACTATGGACCTTACTTGGAGTCGATCATCGCAATGGAACCAACTGTTGAAGATTCCGTCCGGGAGGATTAGTCTCGGATGTTTCACCTTAGAGTACGTAGGATACATAACTTGATCATTGAAAGCCTTTATAACCGTTAGTGTTATTTGACGTTTCGAATAAACCGCGAACTTGCGCGCACGTTTAAATTTTGTCATAATCGGAATATTATGACTGCGAAATATTAATTATTATTTTATAATAATAATTACCTGGGTTGTTGGATGCTTAATTACGCGTAGTAATTTAATTATGCACAATAGTTAGTCTTGTTGGACTTTCTACCTTGTTGGGCTCAATCCCACCCTACTCTAGCTAGTGACCCAATTAATTAGCCCTTGTCCATGTCATCAATCCTTGTCAAATTCCTTGCTTATAAATAATAGCCCTTGTCCATGTCATCAATCCTTGTCAAATTTCTTGCTTATAAATACTAGCCTTTGTCCATATCATCAATCCTTGTCAAATTCCTTGCTTATAAATACTAGCCCTTGTCCATGTCATCAATCCTTGTTAAATTCCTTGCTTATAAATACTAGCCATTTACCTCTCATTCAAATCACTTGCTCATTTGGTTTTCACACACACTTATTCTTTCTTTCTTTCCTTTCTAGTATTGCTTGTAAGTCTTCTTTTTCTTCTTCTTTTCCTTTCATTTTCGTGGCCATCATCATCATATTATGGAGATCAAAGTTCCTTTTAGCTTTGATCTTGCTTATGTCTTGTTGATTCAAGCATGAATCTTTCAAGAACATGGAAGATTCAAGCTTTCTAGCTTTGAATCTTCATCAACTTTGTAGATTCATCTTTCTTTTACTTTAATCTTGTTATTTTGTGATAAAGATTCAAACTTTTGTTTGTTATCTTCATATATCTTAAAGATCCAAGCTTTATGCTTCAAGATCTTCAAGAACACTAAAGGTTCAAGCTTTCTAGCTTTGTGACCTTATAAATTGTATGAAAGGGATCCAAGCTCTCTAGCTTAGGGCTCCATCACCTCTTTTGACTTGGATCATGTTCATACTTGTTTGATTGATGTAAAGTTTGTAACTTTGTTTGTAAATAGGACTTGTAATTGTGTTAAGACTAAGGATATGATGTAACCTTGGTTCATCATCCATCTAAGACTCTTAAATGAGTTGTGTTACCACTTGGTCTTAACATATTGTGTATTTATGGTAGAATCTTGGTCAAAAGTGATGCTAAACCATCAACGAGTTGTACACTTGAAGCTACAAGCATCAAGGATGAGAACCGTGATGAGCATCAAGTACCAAGAACCTCACCGGAGCACTTGTCCACTGATTTTATTATCTTATCAGACCACCTGGGCTACTGGAAAGTTGATTTTCAGTTAGTTCGGTTCGAGTAGATGATTTTCCGTTTAGGCCTCGTCTTAATCCGAGTTACGGTTTAGGATTTATGGCCCTCCGAGAGTCACTACACCCTATTAACGTTGTGCTGAAAATTTCTGACCTACTCGCACTTAAACCGTCGCCACGGTCAAACTAAGACGAGTTAGGTTCTTAAAATTGGTCAGCGGTTAGGGGACTCACATACGGAGCCATATCCACTGACTATGAATCTTTTCGATTTACGTAGAGGTCTCATCAGCTGACCGAAGTCAGCCTATTGTTTCGATCTCTATTCTTGTCGAACTTACTTAGCTTTTATGATGATGAATGATGATGATGATGACACTTAAACTTATTTTATGCACTATTAGAATTTATTAAAATAACCTACTGACCTAGTAACCCTTGATTTAGGTTGACGACTTTTCGGACCGACTTACTACTTGCGTACTTTCATTACCGACTTTACCACTTTTATCACTGTGAGTTATAGCATTCCCTTTTTACTTTAACTTATTTTGGGAACTGAGAATACATGCGGATTTTATGTTTTACATACTAGGCACGAGTACTGAAACTTATATATGTGTGGGTTATACAACGGCATAAACATTCCCTTTAGCTCGGTAACGTTTAATCATCGGTTTTTGAACCGTGAACGCGAATCTTAGATATGGATCCATAGGGTTTGATATCCCCACTCGGGCTAGTAGCGCTAGCATTTAACGAGTGTTTAATACTTCGTAAACATACGCACTTGCCAAGTGTACTTTCAGGGGGTATAAACGTTAAGTTAGTTACCGAGTGCCCACGGTTGAGCATATACTTAATCATACTGATTTGAATTACTGATTTGAAACGCTTGTTTGAAGCACTGAAATCTCGTGGCCTACATTACATTACTGAATACAAACAAACTATAGCTCACCAACATTCGTGTTGACTTTTTAAGCATGTATTTCTCAGGTGTTTAGACATTGTTGTTTCTGCTGTTAGCCTTGCTGTTCTAGTCTCGGTGTATAGACTTGCTGTTACAGACTTGCTGTGTTAGACTTCCGCTGCATTACTTAGAGATGTCTCAAACATGAAACTTTTACTTTGCATTCCCAACTTATGTTATTTTCAAAACAATAGCTTTGTAATGGCCTTAGTATCATGTACTCATGTTAATGTTTCCTATTCATCTTTTGTAAAACATTATCTGTTCATGAATGCAAAACTGGTTTTCAAACAGCATATAGTGTTTGACCTTGTAATGATCCTGTTGTTGATGTACCGTACACGATGATTTTGTAAGGGGCGTCACATTTTGATCATCTTTTATATCGCGTTCATAATAATGATAATAATAGTAATTAAGTTTTACTAATATTAGTTTTGATTATAATAATACTAATGATAATAAATATTATGATAATATTAATGATAATACTAATTATAACTTTTACGATAATAACAATAATAAAAATAACAATTTTTAATGATAATACCTTTTATTGACAATGAAAATAATAATAATAATAATAATAATAATAATAATAATAATAATAATAATAATAATAATAATAATAATAATAATAATAGTAATAATAATAATAATAATTATAAGGACGATAATAATGACGATAATAATAATCATTTTTAATAATAATAATACAAAAATACAATTGACTATAACTTCTAATCCGTTCATCGAAACCATTCGATATCTAAATGAAAAGTTCTTAATTTTTCGCTAGCTTTCCAACGACATTCATATCTTACACCTTATCTCAACCGCATATGTAACTAATTTAGAATTCAACATAACATATCTAACGACAATATCAAAAATACAAGCATGCATAATCCTATAAACTCGAGCACTAGTCGGGGATACACTAATAATATATAAAAATTAAGTTATGAGTGCTCACGTATCAATATTGAGATTCAATATTGCAGGAAGGGTACGTAGACGCAACGGAGATGATAAACACTAGTTTAACCTCACGAGCATACCCTTGAACCATACCCATAACCTCCATAGCTATAACCCATAATTTCCTTAGCTCGATCCCGCTCATAAAATCCGTTTTTAAAATAACCCACTCATGACCTCGTCGTAATATTTTATGTATAATACTAATATTAATAATACTAATACTAATAATAATAATAATAATAATAATAATAATAATAATAATAATAATAATAATAATAAGATTTATAATAATTTTTAATAAATAAAATAAATATTACGGTGTACATGTAATATCAGAGAGAGAGAGTTGAGAATGATTTTAGCAACCAGTACGATCAAGTTTTTAAAAGGATTTGAGCTGCACCTAACCCCCCATGCAAGTGCATGGGGTTTGTGTGATAAAACCATGCAAGTGCATGGTGTCAAAAAACAGCTCATATGCATTTGCTAAACTCTGCCGACACCTTAAGTAATATTATTTTTAATATTTAATATATTTAATCTTTAGAATTAATTAAATATTATATTATATTTACATGCATAGTTAACTTGTAATTTTATCACCGATGAATTGTACGTTGACGCTCGACTTATGTACCGGTTTCGGTTTTTCGAACGTCCTTTCGTACGCTTAGAAAACTTGCACTTTACGTTACGCGACATGTACCTTTATCAATAACTAGACTTATTTCACCAATAATTATACCAATTGAAATGTAACTTATTCATTTGAGTGTTTTGGTCATTTGCTTCTTTAAATCAATGTCTCCTTGTATGTACATATGTATATATATATATATATATATATATATATATATATATATATATATATATATATATATATAATAGTATTATTTAGATAAAACATTTTGTAACTAGATTAACATTTAAATCTTATTATATTGTACAATAGATATATATATGTATATGTATATATATATATATATATATATATATATATATATATATATATATTCATTTTTGAAATATATATATATTTTCATTTTTGAAATATATATATATATATATATTTTTTGAAATATTTAATAATATAATATATAATTTTTCCAAACTAACTATATTTCAAAGTTCTTTATATCGTTTAAAATCGTTTCGAAATTATTTAGTAATATCTTTATCTTTTTGAAACAATAAAATATATTTGTAAATTTATAACACCAAGCTTTAATTAAGTTCTTCAGATTTTATATACATAAACAAGTTACTTTATAAAACGTTTTAAATAAAAAGTTCTTTTTAACTGAAAACGTTGTTAGTACGTTCGAAACTAAATCAAATAAATATGAAACTTTTGTTTCTCACAACTAAATATATTTAAGAATCATTTTGTCAAAAGGTAAAAATAATGGAAATCGTTATATTATAAAACGTTTTAGAAAAGTAAAATTATATACTCATAATAGGTTTTAAATTACCGTTTGTTGATGAAGCGTGAGGTAAGGTCTAATGGTATGTAATCATCTTAATATAAAACGTCGCTTTACTTATCTTGTCGATATCTAACTTCTAAGTTATTTACATTCCCTAATTTCACTTTCACATTAAATAATATGAAAACTAAATCGTTATCTTAACAAAAGTTACGAGTGAAATATAATAAAGCATGTATTGGAAATCAAACAAGAATCTCCACTAACTTTTGTCTAACTCTTGTTAAGTGACACTTTGTTCTTACTTTTAATCACTTTACCATTTATTCCGAATACCGTTAAAAGAAAAGGTTTCCTAAATCAAAGTGGACCTCTCAACAAAGACCCGTAATCAAATCACAATGTAACTTGATAAATCAATCATTTGATATTATCTTTTTAATTTTCGTCGATAAACAAATATTGAAACTAATAAGTTTATGTAAAGTATTATTTATCAAATACCTTGTTAATGTTTTCAAGTCATATAATAATTTCATAACTCATTTTCATATCAACCAAACTGTTAAATGTTTTATAAATATTTCTCAATTTAATAATCACATATATGTATATGTTCATACATATCTATTTACACATAATTGTTCGTGAATCGTCAAGAGCAGTCGAAGGGTAATTGATTACATGAATATAGATTTCAAAACTTTCGAGACTCAGCATTACAGATTTTGTTTATCGTGTTGGAAACATATAAAGATTAAAGTTTAAATTTGGTCGAAAATTTCCGGGTCGTCACAATTCTGAGGAGGACCCCGAGGAGGAGCCCGTGCAGCCACCCTCTACCTCGCCAAAGAAGTGGTACCGTTACGATGGTACTGTTATTCTAGGGGTTAATGGAGGTAAGCCGTTCGTGAACGCACATGAACAGTTGGTTAGGGTCACAGCCCGTAAGCGGATTGTACCGTATCCTGCAAATTGATTCGTGCGTAAGGTCGCCCGCACTATGCCGTCTACTTCTAGTGCTACATCTAGACCATCTGCACCACCGGTGCCACCTGCACCATCTGCACCACCTGCACCGCCTGCCCCACCAGCATCTCCCGCCTTCGAGGAACTGACGAGGGAAGTGCATGCCCTCCGTGCTCGGATAACTGAGCTCAAGGACCAGATGTCCCACCTGATGGACATCATTTACCCACCATCACCATAGGACTGTTGTATTATATTATTATGTATTCTGTTAGTAGTTTTCTGTTTTTCATCCAATGTTGTACGAACCTTATGAAGTTGTATGCAAATTTTCTTATTATGAATGGAATTACTGTTGTTTAAATCATTGTGCGGCATTTACTTTAAGTTATTACATGTTGGTTTTTGTGCTATCTGCTACTAGTTTGCCATGCTTAGTTATCGTGTACTGTGTTGCTTCCATGTTGTTTACCGTATGCTGTGTTGTTGATCGATGATTAATGGATTTTGACTTAAGTCTAAATTTTTGTTGGAAGATCGATGGAAAACGGAAGAGGTCCAAGAGAAATCCCCACCGCAGCTTAGATTGAGGAGATGATAACTGCTCGAGTAGCCGCAGCTATGGCAGATGCCAACCCTGCACCAGCACCAATGGCGAACCGGAATGCTCAAAATGGGTGCACTTACAAGGAGTTCCAGAGCTGCAAGCCCCACAATTTCAGTGGAACAGAAGGGCCAGTTAGACTGACGAGATGGTTTGAAAAGTTGGAATCTGTGTTTCGTGTGAGTAACTGCTCTGAAGCAAACAGGACTAAGTTCGCATCCTGCACTCTATCGGATGGCGCTTTGACTTGGTGGAATATGTTCGCCCAGGCTCAGGGAATCAACGAAGCTTACGCTATACCATGTGAGGAGTTTAAGAGGGCTATGATCGAGGAATACTGCCCCAGAACCAAAATTCAAAAAATGGAAGCGGAGTTTTGGGAACTGAATTTTGTAGGAACTGACTTTGATGGCTCTAACCGAAGGTACTTGGAGTTAGCTTTGACGCGCCCTACAATGGTTACTCTTGAGTTCAAACGCATGGAACGGTATCTGTGGGGACTCCCCAAGGAAATTCAGGGAAATGTTACCTCATCGAAACTAGCGAATGTCCTGGAAGCTATGCGCATGGCACACACCCTGATGTATCAAATTACCCACCAAGAGCCAAAGAAGGTGAAATCAGAATCAGGAGCTAGTAATGGGAAACATAAGTGGGACGGAAACAAGGGAAAATGTTTTGACCATAACCCAGCTAAGAGGTATGATAATTTTAAGGAAAACAACAACTGGAGGACCCCTAGCTCTAACCCTAACTACAAAGGCACCCTTCCTCAGTGTAAGAGATGCTACAAGCATCACATTGGACACTGCAACGTAGTGTGTGAGAAGTGTAAAAGGACTGGACACGTCGGCAGAGATTGTAAGAGCACTACCCCAGCTGTGAGGACAAACCCAAATGGACCAAGGAAATGCTATGAGTGCAGTCAGTAGGGTCACTTCAGGAATGAATGTCCCAACAAGAAGAAGGATGGTGGGCCAGTACATGTAAGAGTTTTCAACATGAACTCCAGAGATGTCCACGAGGATCCTGACTTGGTTACAGGTACATTCACAATCAATAACCTATTAGCTTCTGTCTTGTTTGATACTTGTGTTGATAGGAGTTATGTATGTTGACACTTTTGCTCTAAGATAGATTGGTCGTTAGTTCCTTTGGAGGAGAGTATGCTTATTGAAGTAGCCAATGGGAAAACTTGAGAAAGTTGACCAAATTGGCCGAGGAGGTATTAAACACTTAGCTGGTGTGGATTTCGAGATTGATTTGATACCCATTAAGTTGGGGAGCTTTGATGTGATAGTCGGTATGGACTGGCTGTCCAAAGTAAGAGCGGAAGTTATCTGTGGTGAGAAGATTCTTCATATACCACGCGAAGATGGTGAGCCACTAATTGTTTTCGGAGAAAGATGTAGCCCGAAGCTGAACCTTATTAGTTGCATGAAGGCACAAAAGGTTATGAGAAAAGGGCGTTTTGCCATTTTGGCGCATGTGAAGAAGTTAGAAACTGAGGAGAAGAGCGTGGATGATGTACGAATTGTGAACGAATTTTCCGACGTCTTTCCAGAAGAGTTGCCAAGATTACCCCCGCCAAGATCAGTGGAGTTCCAGATCGATCTAGTACCAGGAGCTGCACCTGTAGCTCGCGCACCTTATCGACTTGCACCTTTCGAACTGTAAGAGTTGCAGAGTCAACTGCAGAAATTGCTAGACCGTGGATTTATCCGACCGAGTTCATCACCTTGGGGCGCACCTGTTTTGTTCGTGAAGAAGAAGGATGGATATTTTCTCATGTGTATCGATTATCGTGAATTGAACAAGTTGACAATCAAGAATCGGTAACCCCTTCCCAGGATTGACGATCTTTTCGATCAGCTGCAAGGATCCAGCGTTTACTCCAAGATTGATTTACGATCAGGTAATCACCAGTTGAGGGTGGAGGAGAGCGATGCACTGAAGAATGTATTCAGAACCCGTTATGGTCATTATGAGTTTCTTGTGATGCCATTCGGTTTATCCAATGCACCTGCCATGTTCATGGATCTTATAAATCGCGTATGCAAGCCGTACCTAGACAGGTTCGTTATCGTCTTCACAGATGATATCCTAATCTATTCCAAGGCGAAGAAGAACATAAGCAACATCTTCGACTCGTGCTTGAACTCTTGAGACAAGAGCAACTCTATGTCAAATTCTCCAAGTGTGAATTTTGGTTGAAGGAAGTCCAATTTCTTGGTCATATAGTGAGCGATCAGGGTATCAAAGTCGATCCCGCAAATATCGAAGCCATCACCAAGTGGGAAACCCCCACTACTCCTACTCATATCCGCCAATTTTTAGGCCTCGCCGGTTATTACTGTAGATTCATCGAAGGTTTCTCTATAATTGCACGTCCTTTGACCGCGTTAACTCATAAGGGGAAGAAGTTCGTTTGGAAAACTGAGCAAGAGTCGGCATTCCAAACTCTGAAGAAGAAGTTAACCACCGCACCTATCTTATCCCTTCCCGAAAGCAGTGATGACTTCGTTGTGTATTGCGATGCCTCCCGACAAGGTTTTGGGTGTGTATTGATGCAATGGAAGAAGGTTATTGCTTACGCCTCCCGACAACTGAAGATTCACGAGCGAAACTACACGACTCACGATATCAAACTTGGAGCTGTCGTCTTTGCACTCAAACTATGGAGACACTATCTGTATGGAACCAAGAGCACTATCTTCACTGACCACAAAAGCCTCCAACACATATTCGAACAGAAGCAGCTGAACATGAGATAGCGACGATGGATCGAGATGCTGAACGATTATGATTGTGAACTTCGTTACCATCCTGGCAAGGTAAATGTTGTAGCTGATGCCTTGAGCCGAAAGGAGAGAATGGTACCCCTTCGGGTCCGTGCCTTGAACATCACCATTCACATGAATCTCAATAGCCAGATCCGCGTAGCTCAAGATGAGGCACTCAAGAAGGAGAATATTGCTCAACAGCACTTGAACATTAACGTCTCTAGATTCGAGGTCAAGGAGACTGGACTCTGATATTTTGCCAGAAGAATTAAGTGCCTAGTTATGGGGACTTACGAAACCTTATTCTAGATGAAGCCCACAAGTCGAGGTATTCGATTCATCCAGGAGCTGGTAAGATGTACCACGACCTCAAGGTTCAATATTGGTGGCCAAACCTCAAAAGAGATGTTGCTACATATGTTGGAAAGTGTTTAACCTGTTCAAAGATCAAAGCTGAACATCAGAGGCCATTCCGGTTACTTCAGCAACCCGAAATCCCGCAATGGAAGTGGGAAGGAATAACGATGGACTTCATCACTAAGCTACCAAAGACGGTAGGCGGTTATGATACCATCTGGGTTATCGTTGACCGTCTTACCAAATATGCTCACTTCCTAGCCATGAAGGAAACAGATACAATGGAGAAACTCGTGCAACTTTACATAAAGGAGATTGTATCTCATCACGGCGTACCCCTATCGATTATTTCAGACCGAGATGCCCGTTTCGCTTTTAGACTTTGGAGATCTTTACAAGAAGCTTTGGGAATATGTTTAGATATAAGTACTGCGTATCACCCGCAAACTGACGGACAGAGCGAACGCACGATCCAAACCCTGGAGGACATGTTACGTGCTTGTGTTATCGATTTCGAAAAAGCTTGGGAAAAGCATTTGCCGCTGGCTGAATTCTCTTACAACAATAGCTATCACGCGAGCATTAAGGCCGCACCTTTCGAAGCTTTGTATGGCTGCAAGTGCCGTTCTCGTATCTGTTGGGCCGAAGTAGGTGAAAAGCAGATCACCGGACCCGAACTCGTCCATGAAACAACCGAGAAGATTGTCCAAATTCAAGTGAGGCTCAAGACTTCCCGTGATCGTCAACAGAGCTACACCGACCTTAAACGTAAAGATCGCGAATTTCAAGTGGGAGACCGTGTAATGTTGAAAGTCGCACCTTGGAAAGGTTTAATCTGCTTTGGAAAGCGTGGGAAGTTAAATCCGCGATATATTGGTCCTTTTGAAATTTTGGAGCGTGTTGGACCTGTTGCTTACCGTTTAGATCTTCCGACTCAGTTGAGCGCAGTTCATACCACTTTTCACGTGTCGAATATGAAGAAATGTCTTGCTGAACCAGAACTTGTCATACCACTCGAGGTACTTACGATTGACGACAAACTCCACTTTCCTGTTGAAATTATGGACCGTGAGGTCAAGACCTTGAAACGCAACAAGATTCTGATCGTCCGAGTCCGATGGAATGCCAAACGAGGACCTGAGTTTACTTGGGAGTGAGAGGATCAGATGATGCAGAAGTATCCTCACCTCTTCACAACTCTACCGTCTACCTCAGCTTAAAATTTTGGGACGAAATTTTCATTAACAGGTGGGTAATGTAACGACCCGACTTTTTCGACTTGTATCTGTGCTTATTACTTTCACGAAACTGCGTATTTGTGTGTACTGGGCTATATTATATTCTGGGATCTTAATTCGTTTTAATTACTTTCGTTAATACCTTACAATGTGTCATTAAGTACGTAGTTACTTAACTTGTTCCCCGAATGCTTTTATGACCGTTAGTGTCACTTGACGTTTAAAACGAGCTATGCATTTTGATACACATTTGACTTTGGTCATAATTGGAATGTTATGACTACGTAATACTAATTGTTATTTTTATAATGACAATTACTTGGGTTATTGGTTACTTAATTACGCTTAGTAATTTACTGATGCTCACTAGTTAGTCTTGTTGGACTTTCTACGTTATTGGACTTTAGTCCACCCTACTCTAGCTAATGGACTATTTAATTAGCCCAATTTTTATGGATTAATGACCCATTAAGATGTAAGACAAATACCCATTAATAAGAGCCAACATACTAGCATTTGTGTTCACCATTACCAAACATGTTGCATGGGATCCTAACAACTAGCACCACCTTTAGACCATCACTAACCAAAAAACAAAAAGGTTTCCCCCTTGTCCCCCCCATGTACCCACGGCCACCACCACCCTCCCCACTATAAATACCAAGCTTATTCCTTCCATTTTACACACACTTACTCTCTAATTTTCTCTCTAGTTGTAGATAGAACTTGTATTTGTGTTAAGACTAAGAGCATGATGTAACCTTGGTTCATCATCCTTCTAAAACTCTTAAGTGAGTTGTATTTTTACTTAGTCTTGACATTGTGTGTTGATGGTTGAACCTTGGTCAAAGTGATGCTAAAACATCAAAGAGTTGTACCATTGAAGCTTACAAGCATCAAGGATGAGAACCGTGATGAGCATCAAACACCAAGAAACCCACTCGGGGGCACTTGTTTACTGTTTTTCGGGGTCTGATCAGACTCCTGGTGTGACGACCCGAAAATTTCCGATCAAATTTAAACTTTAATATTTATATGATTCCGACACAATAAGCCAAATCTGTAATGTTAAGTCTCGAAAGTTTTGAAATCTATATTCATGTAATCAATTACCATTTGACTATGCCTGACGATTCACGAACAATTATGTGTAAATAGATATGTATGAATATATACATATGTATGATTGTTAATTTGAGAAGTATTAACAAAACATTAAACGGTTTGATTGACATGTAAATATATTAAGAAATCTATTTTATGACTTGTAAAAGTTAGTGAAATATTAAACGTATGATGTTATACCTATTCGTTATAGATAAACGATTACGTGACAAAACGTGTTATGTGAATTGTGTATATAGATATATAGACAAAGTATATTGAACTTATATATTGAGCGATTTTGAATACAATTAATAGATATAGTAACACTTGATTTTATTAAACAAGTTAACACAAACTTATAAGGATTTAAGATAAACATAAGTTCTAGTAATAAATTACGCGATCTGAATATAATTAGTTTTAGAAGGATAAGCTCTATAATAGTTATTTAATTTCAAACGTACTATGATATATTTCGAAATGTTATTATATTTTACAACATGTCAAAGTGTAATTATTAAGTTAAATATTGTTATCTTTTATTATTAGGAATTTTAGAAATTACGTAATATGATTTAAATGTCACGTCTTCTTTAAAACGGAATATAACTTTACAAATATCTGAAACCACTTTTGACAAATTATTAACGAGCCATTTTAATAAGAATAAAGGTTTTAACGTTATCTTAAAAGTTAGAATCTTTCTAGAAAACTTTTGACAAATTTCAAACGATAACGGTCCGTGATTTAATTAAACTTGCAACGTGTATTTAAAACGTGTTATTGAATATTAAATATATATATGATTTCAAATTAGTTGTGTAAACGATAGAAGCATCTTTATTTGATTCGATCGATATTGAGATATATTATTTAGAAAGTTTAAGGTAATTAAAATAAAGTTGGGGGTATAAAGGAATTATATCAAATTAAGTTTAAAGCGTAAACGTTACTTTCGATTTGGTAAACGACCTTAAATTATACTTTGTAATATAGTTAGTTTCGAAAATCTAGATATAGTACTATTATATAAATATATCAAACATATATATGGTACTAATTTACAATTTTAATTAAAAATATATATTTTAACTATTCATAAAACGTCTTGATTTAAAATAAAATATTTTGACAAACAACGAGCCACTGATTTATAGAAGTAAATGACCACAACACTCAATTATATAAGTCACATTTTTTATAAAGTAATTTGTTGATGAGAAAGTCAAATTATTAATAAGGGTACGAGTCACAAAACGTAAAAGGCTAGTTTTCTCAGCGTACGAAAGTGCGCTCGAAAAACCGAAAGTGGTACATGAGTCGTGAGACCACGACCGTGTCATTTTTGTAAGAATTATATTTTTACCATTAACGTAAATATAATATAATATTTAATTAATTCTAAAGATTAAATATATTATATATTAAATAATATATAAATATAACATATGTTACATAAGAAACGTCGGTAGAAGAATGAGTGCGCTTGAACTGTAAAGTTGATTCCATGCAATCGCATGGATATAAAGGAGAGACACCATGCGATTGCATGGTGTGTTTGGTGAGCTCCCATTATCTTTAAAAACGCGTTTTTGGTTCGGATCAAATTCATTCATTACATCTCATATCTGTCACTCTCTCGTATATATATATTTATTATTATTATTATTATTATTATTATTATTATTATTATTATTATTATTATTATTATTATTATTATTATTATTATTATGATTATTATTATTATTAGTTTAAAGATTAATATTATTATTAATTTTATCATTATTATTAGTATTATTATTATTTATACATAAAATAGTACGACGAGGTTCTGCCCGCGTGCTCTCAAAATGAATTTTTTGAGCGGGATAGAACTAAAGAAATTATGGGTTATAGCTATGGAGGTTATGGGTAATGTTCGGGGGTTATGCTCGTGAGGTCAAATTAGTGTTTATCATCTCCGTTACGTTTACGTACCTTTCCTGCAATATTGAATCTCAATATTGATACGTGAGTACTCATAATTTAATTTTTACATACTAATAGTGTATCCCTGACTAGTGCTCGAGAAAATAGGATTATGCATGCTTGTACTTTTGATATTGCCATTAGGTAGGTTATGTTGAATCCTAAATTAGTTACACCTACGGTTGAGATAAGATATAAGATATGCATGTCCTTGGAAAGCTAGCGAAAAACTATAAACTTTTCATTTAGATATCGAATTGATTCGATGAACGGATTAGAAGTTATTGTCAATTGAATTTCTGTATTATTATTAAAAATGATTATTATTATCGTCGTTATTATCGTCGTTCTAATCTTATTATTATTATTATTATTATTATTATTATTATTATTATTATTATTATTATTATTATTATTATTATTATTATTATTATTATTATTATTTATTTTTTTCAATAAAAAGTATTATCATTAAACATTGTTATTTTTTATTACTATCGTTATTATCATTATTATAATAATTATTATTATTAGTATTATTATAATTAAAACTTATATTAGTAACACGTAATTATTATGATTACTATTATTATCATCAAAATGAACGCGATATAAAAGACGACTTAAAAACTATTAACAAATTAATTAGGAAATAATGAGTATGAGTATCATGATGAAATTAAAATATTGTAAGATATCGATTTAGATAAAATTATCGTTCTTATTATTTTTATCATTTTTATTATTATTAAAAGTATCGATAGTATTAAAACTATCATTTTGACAAAAATTATCATTTTAATAGAAATGTCATGGTTACTATAAAATATCATTATTATTATCATTTTAAATAAAATGGTTATTTTAAAGTATCGTAAATATTAAAGTTATCATAACTAGAATTATCATTTTATCATAATATCATTTTTAGTAAATATAAACATTGATATTTTTATTAATAGAATAATAATTATTATTATTACAAAATAATACAACATTTACTTATTATTATTATCAATGTTATTTTATCAAGATAAAAATGTAATACAAATAATATAATTACATTAATAAAACCTATCATAACATTTTTATGATATTCAATGAACTTTATAAATTTTATTATCCAAGATATATAAAAAGTATATTTTTATATATAAAGTTTTATTTATTAATAAATGAATTATATTATTTACTCTAATAAATCTTTTAAAAATATTTAAAATATAAAATGACGATATTTAATCTATATAATAATCATTTTGGAAATCATTTTGAGTCAAATTGACTTTTGTTAACTTTTGCATATTAGTCTCGAGCATTAGGATTGTGGTACACTATGACTTGACTTAAATTGTTAAACAAATATTGACCGACATATAAATATATATAATTAATATAGGTTCGTGAATCCGAGGCCAACCTTACACTTGTTCAATGATGTTATATGTATTTTTACTACGAAATACAGTATGGTGAGTTTCTTTACTCCCTTTTTAAATGCTTTTGCAATATATATTTTTGGGATTGAGAATACATGCACTTTTATAACTGTTTTACGAAATAGACACAAGTAATCGAAATTACATTATATGGTTGAATTATCGAAATCGAATATGCCCCTTTTTAGTCTGGTAATCTAAGAATTAGGGAACAGAAACCCTAATTGACGCGAATCCTAAAGATAGATCTATTGGGCCTAACAAGCCCCATCCAAAGTATCGGATGCTTTAGTACTTCGAAATTTATATCATGTCCGATGGAGGATCCCGGAATGATGGGGATATTCTTACATGCATCTTGCTAAGGTCGGTTACCAGGTGTTCAATCCATATGAATGATATTGTTGTCTCTATGCATGGGACGTATGTTTATGAGAAATGGAAATATGAAATCTTGTGGTCTATTAAAAATAATGAAATGATTATTTGTGTTAAACTAATGAACTCACCAACCTTTTGGTTGACACTTTAAAGCATGTTTATTCTCAGGTACGAAAGAAATCTTTCGCTGTGCATTTGCTCATCTTAGAGATATTACTTGGAGTCATTCATGACATATTTCAAAAGACGTTGCATTCGAGTCGTTGAGTTCATCAAGATTATTATTAAGTCAATTATAGTAAGATTTATATTACGAAATGGTATGCATGTTTTTTGGATTTTCGATGTAATGAAAGATTGTCTTTTCAAAAATGAATGCAATGTTTGTAAAATGTATCATATAGAGGTCAAGTACCTCGCGATGTAGTCGACTGTTGTGAATCGTTTATAATTGATATGGACTTCGTTCGGATGGATTAGGACGGGTCTCTATAGTTGGTATCAGAGCGGTGGTCTTAGCGAACCAGGTCTTGCATTAGTGTGTCTAACTGATAGTCATTAGGATGCATTAGTGAGTCTGGACTTCGACCGTGTCTGCATGTCAAAAGTTTTGCTTATCATTTTTTGTCAGAAATCATCTGCTTATCATCCTTAGGAAATTACCTACTCACTATTCTTAGTCTAGACACGTTTTACTGCAATGATTGCATGAATAGTGTATAGACAAAATCCATATCTTAGCGTATCTGTCACTGTAGACCTTATCTGACACGTTTCCTTAATTTTCTCCGTAATTCACGAGATCTTTGGAAGTATGTATAGATATTCTATATATAATTAGAATATCATTCGATATTCAAAAATCATTTCATATCAAAACCCTTTAACTGATCGTGAGAGATGGATCCTACACCTAGCTTGGATTCCATTAGTTCCGAAAGCGATTTCGAGATGTATATTGAAGCAGACTCCGAAGTCAATGTACCAGAAGTGCCTCAACCATTTAGTTATTTTTCTTTCTGGAGGAGATGGGGGTGGGTCCAAGACTTACTCACTCGATGGAAAAATGAAGAAGGCGAGCCCTACTGTGAACCAAACTTACCTCCTAACGTCGGAGAAAATGATGTTCTCACCGGTGAACCTATGCGCAACACTGTATTCACCCTTCTTGCTAAAATATTCCGCCTCGAAGGTCGCATTACTGCAATCTCAAAAAATTTCAACCTCTACTTCTGAATACCAATCGAAGGGGAATATTAGAAGAAGTTAGGGAACTTCGAATTGATAATCAAGATCTATCGAATTAGATGAGTGGATGGATAGAAATGATAGAGGGTAGGATAGAAACCCTGACAAGAATGGTGCGTGATCTACAAGCTATACTTACTACACCAACATCATCACCAACCTCAGCACCAACAACACTTGTAGCACCGACAGCAACAGTACCACCATTAGCAGCACCAGCAGTATAACCAGTACTAACAATAACAACATCATCACACGTCTCAACCTCGCAATCTATATCTCAAGCATAATCATCGTTCTACGAATCGTTCTACATAAACTATCTTCGTCCTTCTTGATGATTATGTAATCTCTAATGTTTTAGAGATTATGTACTCTAGTTCTAGCCGTAAATCTAATGAGTTTAATATCACATTGACTCATTAAATCCATGATTACGTCTGAAGAAAATATATATGTATATATGTTTTCATAAAGATTGTAATTAAAATTTTTATTGTACAAACTGTTAATGGTGAAAATATTTTAACGGGTAGGTAATACTCGGGGAATAATTAGATTTCACATAAATAAGTTACACTGTACATTCTTCGAATCTGATTCAACAGTCATTTACTATCTTACTTACACTCACAGATACACGTATCCGTTCACCACAGAATAACCATTCTCATTCAAATTCATATCTGGATTTTGACCTATCAGAATCCAACAAGTGGCATAATGAAGAAAATATTGGACAAAATAAAATTTGTTAGAAACAAACAAATTAACTATGAGGAATTTTGTTAAGAATCCACGCTAACTGTTCCTAGCTAATTGTTCCTAGCTAACTGATTACATGTTATTTAAAGCAATTTAATTATAGCAATTTACATTCTCGAAATTTTATTTATCGTCATTTAATTTCTGTTATTTATTTTATGCACTTTAAATATCGGGACACGTATACAAGATTTTGACATATCATATCGACGCATCTATATACATTATTTGAAATCACCATAGACACTCTATATGCAGTAATGATAGAGTTCTCTATACAGGGTTGAGGTTGATTCTATAATAATATATATAGTTTGAGTTGTGATCGAGTCTGAGACACGTATACGGGTCACGATACGTATTAATTAATTCCAATATCATATATTAAACTATATATGAATTATTGGACTATCAAATGTGGACTATTGACTGTGGACTAATAATATTGGACAATTAAAATGAATTAAAATATTGATTATAACATATGAAACTAAACAATTCTTCAAGTTTGCCAATTGATTTCATCTTAAACCTCATTTGTATTTTGACGATTATAATCTGCGTTCAAACCTTTCACGATTCTTGAAAACACCTCAATCGAGAGGATAAACCAACCGCACTTCATCTACGAGAAAGAAAGATTGATGCATATAGTTATGCACCTGAAAACTCTCGGAACCTGAGCAAACGTTAACACATATCTGTGCTAGCTCCTATGGCGTTGTTATTACCGAAAATAACTTTACAATCCCTTTTCAAGGTAGTAAATTTTGTCACAGCTCCAACAAGTCAACTTCGACTTTCTTTCGGATTAGCCTTATTATAGCCTTGATATATAAGTCTGCCTTTCGTCATCGTTGTCGGGGAACCTTTTATATTCCACCACATTAGCAGTAAACTTACCAGCAACTTCATTACTCAGTAACTTAAGTGATGTGGTCGCGGAGGGGTATAAAATACTATTAAATTTTAGCAGGAAATACTATTAAATACGATACAATTTTACACAAGATATTTATTTATTTATAGAATGGATATACTTAACCTTGCTACAACACTTATAGGCAGTGTACCTAATCGTACAGTAGTGTAGTTTTTAGTAAGTCCGGTTCGTTCCACAGGGAAATCTTTGAACAAAGCTCAACGCTATATTAGTTTACTTTTATAAAAATACAAATATATATATAAGTAATATTATTGTTATAAAGGGGGGTTTTTACCGTTTAATGACCGGTTTGTCGATTTTAAAACTTTAGTCGCAGTTAAAACCTAATGTAAAATATAAATACAAGACTAAAATTAAAGCGTAAAGTAAATAACGATAATGAAATTGCGAATAATAAACTTGCGATAATTAAAAAGTACGATAATTAAAAGTGCGATTAAATAACAATAAATAAAAGTGCGATAATTAGAAGTGCAATTAAATATAAAATAAAGGAAATTAAATATGAAATAAAAGAATTATGCTTATTTAAACTTCCGTAATCATGATGTTTGACGTGTTGATTTTAGTTTTATGCCCATGGGTTAATTGTCCTTTGTCCTGGATTATTTAATATGTCCGTCTGGTTTTTGTCCATAACAGTCCATCAGTCATAAATATAAATTGCAAGTGTCCTTGTCAAATTATTATTATACCCGAAGATAAATATTCCAACTAATTGGGGATTCGAATTGTAACAAGGTTTTAATACTTTGTTTAATGAATACACCAGGTTATCGACTGCGTGTAAACCAAGGTTTTACTACTTTGTTAACAATTACACCAATTACCCTTGAATGTAATTTCACCCCTGTTTTAATTATTCTAGTGGCTATTAATCCATTCCCGTGTCCGATTAAATGAACGATTATTCGTACATACAAATACCCCGCCCATCGTGTCCGATCGAGTGTATATGGTAATTTATAGGGACGCCCAATTGTAAATCTTTATATTAACATTAACAAACTTTCATTTAGTTAAACAAATATAAAGCCCATTAATAGCCCATAGTCTAGTTTCCACAAGTGTCGTTCTTTTGTCCAAACCCCAATTATGGTACAAAGCCCAATTACCCAATTTTAGTAATTAGCCCAACATCATGATTACTTCGTTTTAAATAAGCATAATAATAACTTAGCTACGAGACATTAATGTAAAAAGGTTGAACATAACTTACAATGATTAAAAATAGCGTAGCGTTACACGGACAGAATTTCGACTTACACCCTTACAACATTCGCTAACATACCCTTATTATTAGAATTATAATTAAAATTAAAATATAAATTATAAATATAAATATATTTACGTATGAAGAGGAAGAGAAAAAGATGATTAATTGGATCAGAATTCGGTTGGCTTTATAGCCAGACTTGATTTTTGGGGCTCCGCGACTCGCGGCAAAATGCCCTTAAAACTCCGCGAGTCGCGGAGAGGTATTTACAGTTCACACCCTTGGAGTTTCTTGCTGCCGACGGTTTTTATTATATATATAATATATATATAATTAATATAATTAATTATATATTATATTATATTTATATACATAGTTAACTTGTAATTTTTAGTCCGTTGCGTCGAGCGTTAAGAGTTGACTCTGGTCCCGGTTCCGGATTTTCGAACGTCCTCGCGTACAATTTAATATCTTGTACTTTGCGTTTTGAATCTTGTACTCTTGTGATTTCGAGACGTTTCTTATCAATAATTGGAACCTTTTTAGTTGTATCTTGTACTTTTTAGCTCTTTGGACCTTTTTGTCTTCAATTTGTCGAATCTGCCTTTTGTCTTCACTTTTTAATATTTAAACGAATATCACTTGTAAATAGAACAATTGCAACTAAAAGCTTGTCTTTCTTGAGGAATAATGCTATGAAATATATGTTCGTTTTTAGCATTATCAAATATTCCCACACTTGAGCGTTGCTTGTCCTCAAGCAATATCGTCTTGAAATACTAGAATCACTTCTTTATTCTTCACACTTTGTACATCAGTGATTTCTATACGGCGGTATAAACAATGGTAGTAACGATATGGTTTACAGTCCCACATGACTATAAAAATTTAGATCCATTAAGGAAATTGGATCTTTATGAAAACATTTGATCTTTTGAAAATTAAATCTAGTTTTTACCCTAGATAAGTCTTCCGGAATAACCCTTTACCGGTGTTTGCAAAATATTTTTGTGGGTTTGGTGGGTTTCAGATTTGAAAATTTAGCTCAAAACTTGCGGTTTTGTGTCACCCACTTGCTAACCTTGTATTTGGAAAGCAATACGTCCAGTTTACTTGTTCCGTATATTACCTTTCGGTAAACTACCGTCCGGTTGTAAAGGAAAGCGTTGAACAAGCAACTGTTAAGGCAATGTCCCGTGACATGCTTTTGATTATGGTCTATAACGTGTCGGACGCAATTACTATCCTTGGTAGGAGCAATAGTAAAGCTCACCCTTATAATTTTTCGGTCTGGCACAAGGTCCTGTCTTTGACCATGCTATGCAACCACCGTTCTTACGGTTGACACCCGATTTAGTTCAGATGACCTAATGAATTCCAGGTGAATTCCTAGGATTTTACGTTCAATGGTAATGAACGCATTGAAAATAGGGTTTTCAGAAAACAAATCGGTTTGTAATTTTGATCAAAATATTTTCTTGTTTAAGCTCGAGCTTAGATATCATTGAATTCCATGAGTTTGTAATTCTCAATCTTTAAGGTCAATCTCTAGGATTGAGTAATATCAGTCTTAAAAGCTGATTTTTAATCTTTAAGGAGATTATCCTTTCTGGGGATCTGATTCATTAGTCTTATCCAGCTAATTTGCATGGTGCCTCCCCATTGTACGAGATAAATCCTTCTCATGGTTAGGATAAATCTGACCACTTGGCGACCCTGTTTAATGCTGAGGTCCGTGGATTTCCTGCTGATTTTAGTGATGACTTTTCTAGATTTTTCGTCAACCTACAGCTGGTCTGGACGACAACTTCATGACCTAAATCAAGAAGCGCGTGTCTTTTTCGGAAGACTTTACTCCCTTTTAATGATGGAATTGATTCATCGTGTAGATCCATCTCTTCTTTTCTTTCATTGGGTAAAACAGTTTAGTTTAGTTCAAAGCAAAAGTATTTTCAGTTATTTGTTACAGATATATGTGACATATGTTAAGATAACTTGGTAAATTTTCCCACACTTGGCTTTTTATTTTCCTTTTTATCGTCCTCTATTCCATTTTAAATGAATTTTAACATTTTAGTTTGTTTCTCAATTTATGTCCTTTCCGAGGTAACAATAATTTCGGTGTTAAAACCTAGTTTTATCGTTCATAAATATGTATAAACATGATTTTGAATTCATTTAATTGGAAATTTTAAAAAATTTTACTAGAATTGGGTAGTTAGTATATAAGACTAGGGCTGTTCCTTGTTATCGGAGAGCACTAGATTCTAACACAACTACTGCTTTACTAGTATTTTTAATGGTAACCAAGTGTATAAAGTAAAAAATTTTAAAATCCGAAAGAATTTAACCCCTTCCCACACTTAAGATCTTGCAATGCCCTCATTTGCAATAAATCAGTAACAATTTAAATTATTGAGGGTGATTTGTGTGAAAATGATTAAATTTTTACCAAAGTTTCCAAATATATTGGCGTTTGTTTGCTGAATGATAAATGGTGCACATCATTTGTTCATTCCGTCTTGTTGTTATTTCACATATATTTTGCATCTTGTCGTCAAAATTAGTTGCTTTTGCTGAACTTAATGCCAGTCTTTGAAAATGCGTTGTTTTACCCTGTTGTGTACATAAGACAAACTGCAAACATATATACATATTTTTGAAGTTTGGTTTATTACCCTACATTCAAAAATTATTAAAATCTAAGAATAAAAGTTAGAAATTATAAAAATGATTACAATATCAAAAATATTAAATGTATCAATAATTACAAATTACAAAATAAAAAAAATAAGTAAACTAAGGATGATATTGGTACCAATAGGGGTTCCACGCATAACCATAAGTGCTATAGAATGCTTCGGCAGGGTCATACGTAGGATATGGTGGCTGCATCTCTATCGACCAAGGAGGGAAGATGGGTTTCGGTGTAGGAATATAGTTTCTACCTATATGTTGGCAATGCGCTATGATCTGGTTCTGATGAACTTGCCAATCTTCAAATGCTCTCTGTCTAGCATTTTCGTATTCCTGAGAAGCTATAAACCTATGCATTTCTTGCATCTGGTTCCCCCCTCCTACATTACCTTGTTCCTGGTTTCTCTCTACCTGTGGATGTCTACCATTGTATCGTACTGCGGCGTTATTTCGCCGCTTCAAAACTTTCGCACCATGGTATACATTTAAACCTATAGTGTCGCGGGGTTCCGGCTCTTCTACTAATAATCCCCCCCGACTTATATCCACACCGAGATATTCACCAATCAAAGTAATAAAAATACCACCTCCTATTATGCTATGTGGACGCATCCCTCGAACCATAGCTGATAAATAATAACCCACACAATATGGTATACTTACAGCGCTGTGTGGGTCTCGAATACACATATGGTAAAACAAATCTTGTTCATTTACCTTTTCTTTGTTTTTACCCCTTTGTGTAATCGAATTAGCTAAAAACCTATGTATTACTCTTAATTCGGCTCTATCTATATCCAAATAAGAGTAGTTTCCCCCTTTGAAACGGTGATGGCTTGTCATTTGACTCCACACACCGTGTGTATCAAAATTCTCATCTATCTTTCTACCGTTTAGTATCAATCCTCTACAATCGGCAGACGCTAATTCCTCAGGCGTATATATACGTAAAGCCTGAGCCATGTCCAGTAAAGACATGTGGCGCATCGAACCGCCTAACAAAAATCTAATAAAAGAACGATCGGTTAAACTAGCTACCCGATCATTCAACTCTATACTACATAACAACTCTTCACACCATACTTTATATACAGGTCTGCGTATGGTGAATAAACATATCCAGTCATTAAAAGAAGAATTACCATACCTCTGTACTAGTAATTCCCTAATTGGCCCGGCCAATTCTACAGCTTCCAAGGGTCCCCATTCTATGACCCTCGGTACCTCAACAACCTTGGAATGAAGAGTATGCAAACCCCGTTGATATTTTGGATAATCTATCCAAAGTCTGTCAAATCTCAGGTTCGGGTGCAACTGTTCCAAATGCATATCTGAAAAGGTCATGACTGGATGAGGTACATCCTGCTTGTAGTAGTTATCTACCTCCTGTTGTTCCAAGTTCTCAGCAGGAGCATGGCGGGCTTGGGATGAAGATTCACCCCTTTCATTCTGCAAAACACATCAAACACAAATTTTGTGCATCCAAATATGCATTAGTGTCAGCAAAATCATTAATCAAAATAATTACAATGACATTATCAATTTATATCAAACTTAAGCTTATTTTCACATTTTTATCAAATCTACACTTTTTCAAATAAGCATATACGAAAATTTTCGCCAAGTTCATAAGCATTCAACTCAAATAACATGTCAAAATAATCATTACTAGCAAATAAACAAGTCTCAAATGGCATTATCTTTCAAAAATCAAGTTCATGAATTTTGGACTTGAAAAAGTCCACTTTAATTCTCAAAATCATGTTTAGGCTCAAAGTTTGGATCATTTAACTACCTAGACATGTTATACTACTTAATTTAGCAACAATTTATGACAAAAATCGGCCATAACCTGTTTATATCAAAAAGCCCCAAATTGCTCAAGAACACAAACCCTAGATTATTCAAAATTTGAAGTTTAAGGCTTCTAATCATGTTAAACAGCATCAATCTAGGTTATACAAGCATAATACATAAACAATTTAAGTCTAATTACACTAAAAAGCATCAAAATCAAATTGGGTAAAAAATAGCTCAAGAACACTAAAATTCGAATTAAATGGTGTTTAGGTGTAGAAATTTACCGTTTTTCTTAGGTAGTTCTTAGATATCATCCTTCTCAACATGATTTTAGCAAAAAATTTGGTGATTAACGGTTAAAAATTGAGATTTTTGGGGGTGATTTTCGGTGGTTTTCGTGGGTTTTTCGCAGTATTTTTCGGGTTGTTTTTGTGTTGTTGAGTGTACTGATCGAGCAGCTCTTTTATTTTTTTTTTTTCTGGGTTTTGGTTCCTCCGCGAGTCGCGGAGGTTTGTACTGCAAACTCCGCGAGTCGCGGAGTTTACCCTTTTTTTTTTTTTTTTTTTTTTTTTTTTTTTTTATAATCTTTAACTTATAAAACAATTAAGAAATTAATTTTAAAATTTTGTTTCCCTTGTTATTTAGGACGAGGTCGTTTCGGATCGATGTCCTAGTCCGTCCCTCGACAAAATTTTAAAATTTGTCTTTTTGTAGCGATTGTTTTAAAAGCTAAGATTTTTGGGTTTTTTAATGTTTTTGGCATACTTTAAATCAATAAGATTAAAAATAATGATAATAAAAGTTCTCGTCCCTCCCTCGGGTAAAGCAATTTCGGTTCAAAGACCTAGTCTTCAACTTACGACGAATTTTAAAAATCATATTCTTAACTTAATGAGATAGAGTAAATTTTTTTTTTTTTTAAATTCACACAACTTAAATATAAAATTCAAAATTAATATTAAAAATTCACACCAAACTCAAAATTTAAAATGCATAAAATTAAAAATTAATATTTTAAAAATTAAAAATTCACACCAAACTTAATTTAAAAATTTATAAATTCATATCAAACTTATATTAATTTTTCAAATATTTACAATTTTAAATATATTATTTTTACAAAGTTTACAATATTAATTTAAGATTTAAATATTAAGATTAAAAACATAATAAAATTAAAAATCTTTTTGTCTTTTTATCCCACTTTAATCAATCAAATATTATCAAAAATATGCGCCCCTCTTTTCGGTAAAGTAATTTCGGTTCCAAGACCTAATTTAACTCATGACGAATTTTTGAAATATTTTGGGTTGATTGATTAAAGATATTTATACCTTAAGAATAAACGTTAAATTTCGCAGTGATGTAATAAATTGTTGAATGATATCAATAATTTCGGTCGCCAAACCTAATTTTATTTAATACCAATTTAATACTTTTTAGCGAACAAATTAGCGTTTATTATCAAAAGGTTAAAAATAAAAATAAAAACTGTACAGACATACCTGTGAAATAGATTTCTTAGTTATATGATCTATTATATTCATAAGATAGTCGGTTTAATTGGTTTTCCATGGCTGCATAGGCGTAACCTCGAGCATTCATTGTCTTTTCTTCTAAACATATGAACGGTCCGTCTCTGCAAAAAGTAACAAATTCGGTATTTGAATAGGTTTGATTATTTGAACATTTACCTCCATGTGACCATTTTCCGCATTTGTGACATCGTTCTAGGTGTCGTGCTCTTCTTTTCGCTGCGGATTTTGATTTTCCTTTACCAAATTGTAACTTATTATCTTCGCATCTGGATCCTTTTCTAACTCCGTCCATTCTTTCTCTGATTACTGATACTATTTCACTCGGGAGTATGTCATTATTACGTTTAGTGATCAAAGCGTGTAGCATTAGACCATGGTTTAGTTCACAGGCAGTCTTCATTTCGTAAAAACCTAAAAAAAATAAAAATTCAGAATGGGGGGAGAAGACTAGTTCTTTAGGGTCTGCTAGGGAAAGACCATACGTGTTCCATTTTCGAGAACTACACGAAAACAGACAATCTAACTCTAACAGAAATACATATTATCCTTTAAAGACTTGATTCTCCCCACACTTAGTTAGCTGTGGTGTCGAAATTGTGATTAACTTCGTTGTCGACTTCCATCGGACCATGTATGTAATGTTTAACTCTGTGACCATTAACTTTAAATTCAATCCCATTTGAATTTATTAATTCTATCGTTCCGTATGGGAAAACTCTTTTGACTATGAATGGTCCAGACCATCTTGATTTCAATTTTCCAGGAAATAGCTTGAATCGTGAATTGAAAAGAAGAACTCTGTCTCCTTCTTTGAATTCTTTTGAACTTCTGATTCTTTTATCATGCCATTTCTTCGTTCTTTCTTTATAGATTAACGAATTTTCGTATGCTTCATGTCTTAATTCTTCTAATTCGTTTAGTTGACTTAATCGTAGACGTCCGGCTTCATGTAAATCAAGATTACATGTTTTCAAAGCCCAAAATGCTTTGTGTTCAATTTCTACTGGAAGATGACATGCTTTTCCATAAACAAGTCTAAAAGGTGTGGTTCCAATTGGAGTTTTGTAGGCTGTTCTAAAAGCCCAGAGTGCATCCTCCAATTTAATGGACCATTCCTTCGGATTTGATCCTACGGTTTTCTCTAGAATACGTTTTAAAGCTCGGTTTGTATTTTCAACTTGTCCACTTGTTTGTGGATGATATGCGGTGGAGATTTTATGAGTTACTCCATATCTTTTAAGAACTTTCTCAAGTTGATTATTACAGAAATGAGTACCCCGATCACTTATTAAAGCTTTCGGTGTTCCAAACCTTGCAAAAAGACGTTTTAAAAAGTTGACTACAACTCGTGCATCGTTAGTTGGGAGAGCTTGTGCTTCCGCCCATTTAGATACATAATCAATGGCTACGAGTATATATAAATTATTATGAGATTTTGGAAATGGACCCATAAAGTCAATACCCCAAATGTCAAATACTTCACATACTTGGATGACATTTTGTGGCATTTCATCACGTTGACTTATTTTTCCGGCCCTTTGACATGCATCACAGGATTTGCAAAGAAGGTGTGCGTCTTTGTAAATTGTAGGCCAATAGAATCCAGCTTCATAAACTTTTCTTGCTGTTAGTTGAGGCCCATAATGCCCTCCTGTTGGTCCTGTGTGACAATGGTTTAAAATTTTACTAGCTTCATCTCCAAATACACATCGGCATATTATTCCATCGGGACAACTTTTAAACAGATGTGGATCTTCCCAGAAATAGTGTTTTATATCACTGAAGAATTTCTTTCGTCTTTGGTACGATAATCCTTTTTCAAGGAATCCACAAACTAAGTAGTTTGCATAGTCTTCAAACCATGGGATTTCTTTATAATCTATCTTCAATAGATATTCATCAGGAAAGTTGTCTTGTATGGCCGATTCATTCAGAACTTCTAATTCGGGATTTTCAAGACGAGAAAGATGATCAGCGGCGAGATTTTCTGCTCCTTTTTTATCTCGGATTTCAATATCAAACTCTTGTAAGAGTAAGATCCAACGGATTAATCTTGGTTTAGCATCTTGTTTTGAAAATAGGTATCTAAGAGCAGAATGGTCGGTATAGACCACCGTTTTTGCTAGAACGAGATATGATCGAAATTTGTCAAAAGCAAAGACAATAGCAAGGAGTTCTTTTTCAGTAGTTGTATAGTTCGTTTGTGCTCCTTGTAACGTCTTACTAGCATAATATATAGGTTGAAATCGTTTTTCAATCCTTTGTCCTAAAACGGCTCCCATTGCAAAATCACTTGCATCGCACATTAGTTCAAATGGTAGATTCCAATTTGGTGTTATCATGATCGGCGCATTAGTGAGTTTTTCTTTAAGAATATTAAAAGATTTGATACACTCATCTGTAAAGATGAATGGCGCATCCTTTTCTAGGAGTTTATTCATAGGAGTGGCAATTTTAGAAAAATCTTTTATGAAACGTCGGTAAAAACCGGCATGCCCTAGAAAACTCCTAACTCCTCTAACATTGGTGGGATGTGGAAGTTTAGCAATTACATCTACTTTAGCTCTATCCACTTCAATTCCTTCTTTTGAAATTTTATGTCCAAGAACGATGCCTTCTTTAACCATAAAATGGCATTTTTCCCAATTAAGTACTAGATTTGATTTTTCGCATCTAATTAGCATTCGTTCCAGATTAACTAGACATGATTTAAATGTATCACCGAAGACTGAAAAGTCATCCATGAATACTTCCATGCATTCTTCTATCATGTCATGAAAAATCGCCATCATGCACCTTTGAAAGGTTGCAGGGGCGTTACAAAGTCCAAATGGCATGCGTTTGTAAGCAAAAGTACCATAAGGGCACGTGAATGTGGTTTTCTCTTGATCTTCGGGTGCTATTGGAATTTGAAAATATCCGGAAAATCCATCTAGAAAACAATAATAACTATTTCCGGCTAATCTTTCCAACATTTGATCTATGAAAGGTAAGGGAAAGTGATCTTTTCTGGTGGCGTCATTTAATTTTCTATAATCAATACATACACGCCATCCTGTTACAGTCCTAGTAGGAATAAGCTCATTTTTCTCATTTGTAATGACAGTCATGCCACCCTTCTTAGGTACGCATTGAACTGGGCTTACCCATGGACTATCAGAAATTGGATATATCAAACCTGCATCTAGCAGTTTAATAATCTCTTTCTTAACTACATCTTGCATATTAGGATTTAGTCTTCGTTGGCGTTGCACATACGTTTTATGACCTTCTTCCATAAGGATTTTATGTGTGCAATACGAAGGACTTATTCCTTTAATATCATGAATCTTCCATGCAATGGCTGGTTTATGAGCTTTCAACACAGAAATGAGTTGTGATTTCTCATTTTCAGTAAGAGAAGACGATATTATTACAGGTAATTCAGATTCACCATGTAAATAAGCGTATTCCAAATGGTTTGGAAGTGGCTTTAACTCTAATTTCGGAGGTTCTTCTATCGATGATTTATATCGATATCTGTCTTCTTCTTTTAGCATTTGTATTTCTTCTGTTGTTGGTTCATATCCATTAGCTATAAGTGTAGCTAACATTTCAGCTTCATCAATTGGTTCATTACCTTCTCCTAAAGAACATTCTCCTGTTCCTTGTAATTCTGGAAATTCTTCTAACAATTCTGCATGTGCATCTATAGTTTGAATATAATAACATGTATCATCTGCAGATTGTGGTTGTTGCATTGCTCTATCAACTGAAAAGGTAACACTCTCATCCTCTATACTTAGGGTCAATTTCTTACCGAACACGTCTATCATTGCTTTAGCCGTGTTTAAGAATGGTCTTCCTAATATGAGAGGAACTTGAGAATCTTCTTCCATGTCCAAAACAACAAAATCTACTGGAAATACTAAAGTACCAACTTTAACTAGCATGTTCTCCATTATCCCTCTAGGATATTTTATTGATCTATCGGCTAGTTGTATGCTTATTCTGGTTGGTTTTAATTCTCCGAGGTCTAGTTTAGCGTATAGTGAATACGGCATTAGATTTATACTAGCACCTAAATCTGCTAATGCTTCTATTGAACTAAGACTACCCAGAAAACATGGAATTGTGAAACTTCCTGGATCAGATAGTTTTTCTGGTATCTTATTCAACAGCACTGCTGAACAATTAGCATTCATAGTAACAGCCGAGAGTTCTTCCATTTTCTTTCTATTCGTGATTAGATCTTTCAAGAATTTAGCATACCTTGGCATTCCTGAAATCACATCAATGAAAGGAAGATTTACATTTATCTGTTTAAACATATCCAAGAATTTGGATTGCTCGGCTTCAAGTTTTTCTTTCTTCATTTTACTCGGATAAGGAAGTGGTGGTTGGTATGGTTTAACATAAGGTTTATCCTTAACTGTGTTATTTTCATTAACCTTTTCAACTACCGGTTCTTTTTCCTTATCTTGATCAGGTTGTGGTTCTTGTGGAGTAGGAATAGTTTCATCAGAAGTTACAGGTATTTCAGGTGGTTTAAGTGTTGTACCACTTCTTGTGGTAATAGCTTTAGCTGTTTCATTCCGGGGGTTAGCATTTGTATCACTAGGTAGACTTCCCAGTTTTCTTTCACCTATTAACCTTGCTAGGTTACTTACTTCTTGTTCCAGATTTTGAATAGAAGCTTGTTGATTTCTAAATGCTTGAGCATTTTGTTCATTTGTTTGTTTTTGAGATGTGAAAAACTGCGTTTGAGTTTCAACTAGCTTCGTCATCATATCTTCTAAATTTGGCTTTTTATCATCGGTTTGTTGTGGTGGTTTGTTTTGAAAATTAGGTCTTTGCTGATTGTAAGTATTATTGGATACTTGTTGATTGCTAGGACCTTGTTGGTTATTGTATGGAATATTTCGGTTATAATTCTGGTTTTGATTGTAAATCGGTCTTGGCGGTTGATAATTATTCTGATAATTATTTCCAGGCCTTTGGTTTATGTATGAAATATTCTCTCTTTGTTCCATTGTTAATTCAATACTGAGACAATCTTTTGTCAAATGTGGTCCTCCACACTGCTCACAACTAATTCGTATTGAGTGAATATCCTTAGTCATCTTTTCCATTCGTCTCTCGAAAGCATCTATCTTTGCGGAAATGGAATCTAAGTCATGACTAGAATCGGCTCTAGCTGCTTTAGATGATCTAATGATATCTTTTTCTTGGTGCCACTCATGCGAGTGGGAAGCAGTGTTATCAATAATTTTGTAAGCATCAGTTTCGGTTTTCTTCATAATAGAACCACCAGCTGCTATATCTATGTCTTTCCTTGTAGTGATGTCGCATCCTTGGTAGAATATTTGTACTATTTGACAGGTGTCTAAACCATGTTGCGGACATCCTCTTAACAACTTTCCATATCTTGTCCACGCCTCATATAGAGTTTCATTTGGCTTTTGTGTGAACGTAACAATTTCTGCTTGAAGTCTTACGGCTTTTGATGCAGGAAAGAATTGTTTAAGAAATTTGTCAATTAAAACATCCCATGTATCAATCGCCCCTTCAGGTAATGATTCCAACCAATCTTTGGCTTCTCCCTTTAAAGTCCAGGGAAATAACATGAGATATATCTGTTCATCCTCCACTTCTCGTATTTTAAATAGTGTGCAGATCCTATTAAAGGTACGTAGATGTTCATTTGGATCTTCCTTCGGCGCACCACTAAATTGGCATTGATTAGTCACCATGTGTAGAATTTGTCCTTTGATTTCATAATCTGGCGCATTAATGTCTGGATGAGTAATTGCGTGACCTTGGCCAGTGCGTTTAGCTCTCATTCGGTCTTCCATACTTAAAGGTTCCAGATTCTCCATAATTGAATTTGTTGACTCGGTATCACTAGATGGTTCTGATTTAATGGTTCGTTCCTCAACAATCTCTGTTTGAATGATTGGTGGTTCCGGAGGAAAGTTTAGTGGTTCAGGATCTACGAACCGTTCCTGAATATTTTCCGGATTCTCAATTGTGAGGTTGGGTTCAAAAAATGGATTATCGGTAATTTGAACTGAAGTACTTGGTTGACTGGATGACGATTCTAAAGAAAAATCAACGGCGGTTATATTTGTTAAACGATGTCTTGATCTAGTTACAGGTGGTGAACGTACAAAAGGTGATGAACGTCTTGCTCGGTGCATTCACTGAATATCCTATTAGTTTTTTAAAAAGGAAAGAAAAATTATAATAAGTTATCCAATCAATAGACTTTTCTGATTTTGCCCACGTTTCGAATAGCCAAAAGATGCAGCAGAGGGGCAGGATTCGTTTGGTCTCAATATAATTGAGGACTGTTTGGCTCCAATAACCCGGTCCACGTACAAATCCAACTATTACTACGAACCAGAAAATTTTGATGTCTATCAATTTAACCACTTAAAATAAATTTTCGTAATTTTAAGAAATTTAGATAAGAAGTAGAAAAAATTCTAAGTCCTAAAACTAGAATAGCGAGAAATAAGAAAGAAAAAGAGTTCGTCGAAAAAGATCGAAAAATAGGCGTCGAAAAATGTCGAAAAAGAAAAAATGGTTGAAAAATAAAAGGTGACGGAAAAATAAAAGAAACTTATAAAAACTTAAAAATACTTAACTAATTTAACCTTATTACTACAACTAACTTAAAATTATAATCGCAAATTGAGATTACTAATTGAAATGATAATTGATACATAGTAAAAGGTGTCTAAAAATATTAAAGCTTACAGGAAAAACTAAATTCCAAATGGAAATAACTTAAAAAGAAACTAAAACTTAAAAAGGGCGTCGCAAAATTCTAAAGCACCTAAATCTTAGTCTAAAGAAAAAGCACTTAAGGAATTCTACGGCAAAGCCTAAAAATCTAGGAGTAAAAATAACTATAGCAAAAACTAAGTTTAAAATTAAATATGAGCAAAAAAATACAAATATTACGCTACAACGATTAAAAAGGTACAAAATATAAAAATATACAAAAAGTTGTAAAAAGTACAATTTTTATAAAAATATTATTTTTATATTATTTATTTTATAAAACTATTAATTTTTCAATTTTATTAAACTAATTAAAACTAAATACAACAAATTAAATAAAAAGTAAAAATAAAACTAAAACTAAAACTAATAATAATAATAATAATAATTAGGTTTAATAATTAATATTAATTAATAATAACCGTAATTAATGCAGTTTTAGGGCTTCATGTGCGTGTGTCAGAGTATCTCCGCGAGTCGCGGCAAAGAGAGAAGAAAACCCCGCGAGTCGCGGGGTTCAGAATTTGAGCTGACAGGTTTCACTTTTTACGCGTTTATTTTTATTTTTTTTTTATTTTGTTTTCTGTTTTTAATTTAAATAAACGATTTTAAAATAAAACTTATATTTTTATAAACTAAAATAGAAATAAAGAAACTTATAAAACTTAAATATTTACAAAATCTTAAAAATACATATATTTTTGTTTTTCTTTTTATATTTTTGAATAATTAAAACGTATTTTTACAAAAGCGAATTTTTAATAAAAGTAACTAAAAATCTTTTTTTATATTAGCGTTGCGCTTCCGGCGTTTAAGAGTTTGTCCCCGGCAGCGGCGCCAAAAATACTTGATGTGGTCGCGGAGGGGTATAAAATACTATTAAATTTTAGCAGGAAATACTATTAAATACGATACAATTTTACACAAGATATTTATTTATTTATAGAATGGATATACTTAAACCTTGCTACAACACTTATAGGCAGTGTACCTAATCGTACAGTAGTGTAGTTTTTAGTAAGTCCGGTTCGTTCCACAGGGAAATCTTTGAACAAAGCTCAACGCTATATTAGTTTACTTTTATAAAAATACAAATATATATATAAGTAATATTATTGTTATAAAGGGGGGTTTTTACCGTTTAATGACCGGTTTGTCGATTTTAAAACTTTAGTCGCAGTTAAAACCTAATGTAAAATATAAATACAAGACTAAAATTAAAGCGTAAAGTAAATAACGATAATGAAATTGCGAATAATAAACTTGCGATAATTAAAAAGTACGATAATTAAAAGTGCGATTAAATAACAATAAATAAAAGTGCGATAATTAGAAGTGCAATTAAATATAAAATAAAGGAAATTAAATATGAAATAAAAGAATTATGCTTATTTAAACTTCCGTAATCATGATGTTTGACGTGTTGATTTTAGTTTTATGCCCATGGGTTAATTGTCCTTTGTCCTGGATTATTTAATATGTCCGTCTGGTTTTTGTCCATAACAGTCCATCAGTCATAAATATAAATTGCAAGTGTCCTTGTCAAATTATTATTATACCCGAAGATAAATATTCCAACTAATTGGGGATTCGAATTGTAACAAGGTTTTAATACTTTGTTTAATGAATACACCAGGTTATCGACTGCGTGTAAACCAAGGTTTTACTACTTTGTTAACAATTACACCAATTACCCTTGAATGTAATTTCACCCCTGTTTTAATTATTCTAGTGGCTATTAATCCATTCCCGTGTCCGGTTAAATGAACGATTATTCGTACATACAAATACCCCGCCCATCGTGTCCGATCGAGTGTATATGGTAATTTATAGGGACGCCCAATTGTAAATCTTTATATTAACATTAACAAACTTTCATTTAGTTAAACAAATATAAAGCCCATTAATAGCCCATAGTCTAGTTTCCACAAGTGTCGTTCTTTTGTCCAAACCCCAATTATGGTACAAAGCCCAATTACCCAATTTTAGTAATTAGCCCAACATCATGATTACTTCGTTTTAAATAAGCATAATAATAACTTAGCTACGAGACATTAATGTAAAAAGGTTGAACATAACTTACAATGATTAAAAATAGCGTAGCGTTACACGGACAGAATTTCGACTTACACCCTTACAACATTCGCTAACATACCCTTATTATTAGAATTATAATTAAAATTAAAATATAAATTATAAATATAAATATATTTACGTATGAAGAGGAAGAGAAAAAGATGATTAATTGGATCAGAATTCGGTTGGCTTTATAGCCAGACTTGATTTTTGGGGCTCCGCGACTCGCGGCAAAATGCCCTTAAAACTCCGCGAGTCGCGGAGAGGTATTTACAGTTCACACCCTTGGAGTTTCTTGCTGCCGACGGTTTTTATTATATATATATAATATATATATAATTAATATAATTAATTATATATTATATTATATTTATATACATAGTTAACTTGTAATTTTTAGTCCGTTGCGTCGAGCGTTAAGAGTTGACTCTGGTCCCGGTTCCGGATTTTCGAACGTCCTCGCGTACAATTTAATATCTTGTACTTTGCGTTTTGAATCTTGTACTCTTGTGATTTCGAGACGTTTCTTATCAATAATTGGAACCTTTTTAGTTGTATCTTGTACTTTTTAGCTCTTTGGACCTTTTTGTCTTCAATTTGTCGAATCTGCCTTTTGTCTTCACTTTTTAATATTTAAACGAATATCACTTGTAAATAGAACAATTGCAACTAAAAGCTTGTCTTTCTTGAGGAATAATGCTATGAAATATATGTTCGTTTTTAGCATTATCATTAAGTCACTCAGAAGAACCATATTAACTGTTCATTAAAACCCTATCGTAAACTCATCCGCAACTTGTAATGAGAATTACCATACTAATTACCGGGAATCAGCAATCAGTACTTTGAAAACTCGCAACATGACTACATCAACAGTATATGTATATATATATAACATTTATCTCTTAGAATTATGATCTTCCATTCTGAAATTCTGAAAAGCACCCAGTCTGCGAATTAATACTCTGAATGTTGAAAAAGCTGAATGAAGCAGCAGAAACTGTAGACAACCGTAAACGACCTTAATCTTCGGAAGTTTAATGATAAAGAATAGTATGTTGGAAAAGCTCAGAAAAGTTGGAACTGGAAAACGGATTGAGCTAACCACGAAGGAGACCAAGGACAAATACAAGGACCAAACTCTGTATTTAAAGAATCTGATGATTCTGTTTCTGATGAAATCTTTAGCGAATACCTTGCTTCCGAATCTAAATCCTTACGGATAAATCTTCTTCATCATCCATCGATATTAGAAATTCCAAGATATCATCGTATCTTTCATTATAACTATCCTCCATATTTCTGAAGATATTTTCATAACTATTCTTATCTGAAATCATTAATCTCTTCGTACTATCAGTGTTACATCATATAGAAACTGATAGTTTCTATATTCTGTAAACTTTCGAGCTTAAAATATGAATGTTATTGAATTAATGTTGAGAACTGATGCATGAGTTAGTATAATATAATGACACTTGATCAATGTGATTATATTATAGTAAGTCATGCTGAGTTTTTATGGAACGTGATGATTCACAGATCATAACGTCATCATGTGCCATGTTACACGACTCGTTCATTCTACTTCACCTCCGAACATATCAAGAAAATATATTCTTGATAGTTCTATTCTCAGTGATTCTGGTAATTTGACAAATCAAATCGTGCCATTACGATTTCCTTCTTAGAACATTAACAATGTTCATTCCTAAGTTTATATCTGCGAATTCTGAACCATTACAAGCGGTGTTTTATCGCAAGAAGAAGAAACTAAGGGACAAAGCTCCAAAATAGAAATTGGAATATAAATCACAGCAAATAGGAGGGAGTATTAACTGTGGATGACAATGATTATAGGAGACCGGAATATGGGCATTGAAATATAAGAGAAAATATAAAGCCCAATAACAACACAGAAGTTACAAACCGTGGATATTAATACGAATAGAAATATAAAGACACGGTATAATTAAGAATAGTATCACCCCAAGGCAATAGTAGAAGTAAACAGATTTTTCTGGTGGATGATTGAAAAGAAAGGTGACAGAAATGATAATTAGGAATATATCAAGGATTAGAACTAGATTAAACATTTTCATAATCTTTCGAATGTATGAACTAAGAAAGAAAGTATAGGAATGGTGAGAATAATGGAATGGAAGAGTCTAATTTATAATGGAAATACCAGATAGAGTAATCAAGGAAGATCTCCGCATTTAAGAGATCCTAATTTCTTTAAATATCGAAGAATCAGATCTTATAGATTTTGAAGATTTTCTTTAATCCCTTGAATTCCGAAATTCAACCAAGACAACGTCAAAAGTTAAGACGCACCTTATTTTCTAAATCCAACCATGACTAGTCAAAAGTTATGATAAAACTTGTCTTCCTCATTTCACTATTTAGTGATAGTTTCACTCGTACTCTTCTAGTAATCAAATTATTTTATCCATTTTACCAAACAGTGAAAAAACTATATTTATCAGCTCATATTCGTCAGGAAAACATTTTTATTGTTAACCACGACGATCTCGATCAAATTTTAGGACGAAATTTCTTTAACGGGTAGGTACTGTGACGACCCGGAAATTTCCGATCAAATTTAAACTTTAATCTTTATATGATTCCGACACGATAAGCAAAATCTGTAATGTTAAGTCTCGAAAGTTTTGAAATCTATATTTATGTAATCAATTACCCTTTGACTATGCCTGACGATTCACGAACAATTATGTGTAAATAGATATGTATGAATATATACATATGTATGATTGTTAATTTGAGAAGTATTAACAAAACATTAAAAGGTTTGATTGACATGTAAATATATTAAGAAATCTATTTTATGACTTGTAAAAGTTAGTGAAATATTAAACGTATGATGTTATACCTATTCGTTATAGATAAACGATTACGTGACAAAACGTGTTATGTGAATTGTGTATATAGATATATAGACAAAGTATATTGAACTTATATATTGAGCGATTTTGAATACAATTAATAGATATAGTAACACTTGATTTTATTAAACAAGTTAACACAAACTTATAAGGATTTAAGATAAACATAAGTTCTAGTAATAAATTACGTGATCTGAATATAATTAGTTTTAGAAGGATAAGCTCTATAATAGTTATTTAATTTCAAACGTACTATGATATATTTCGAAATGTTATTATATTTTACAACATGTCAAAGTGTAATTATTAAGTTAAATATTGTTATCTTTTATTATTAGGAATTTTAGAAATTACGTAATATGATTTAAATGTCACGTCTTCTTTAAAACGGAATATAACTTTACAAATATCTGAAACCACTTTTGACAAATTATTAACGAGCCATTTTAATAAGAATAAAGGTTTTAACGTTATCTTAAAAGTTAAAATCTTTATAGAAACCTTTTGACAATTTCAAACGATAACGGTCCGTGATTTAATTAAACTTGCAACGTGTATTTAAAATGTGTTATTGAATATTAAATATATATATATGATTTCAAATTAGTTGTGTAAACGATAGAAGCATCTTTATTTGATTCGATCGATATTGAGATATATTATTTAGAAAGTTTAAGGTAATTAAAATAAACGTTGGTGTATAAAGGAATTATATCAAATTAAGTTTAAAGCGTAAAAGTTACTTTCGATTTGGTAAACGACCTTAAATTATACTTTGTAATATAGTTAGTTTCGAAAATCTAGATATAGTACTATTATATAAATATTTCAAACATATATATGGTACAAATTTACAATTTTAATTAAAAATATATATTTTAACTATTCATAAAACGTACTGATTTAAAATAAAATATTTTGACAAACAACGAGCCACTGATTTATAGAAGTAAATGACCACAACACTCAATTATATAAGTCACATTTTTTTTAAAGTAATTTGTTGATAAGAAAGTCAAATTATTAATAAGGGTACGAATCACAAAACTTAAAAGGCTAGTTTTCTCAGCGTACGAAAGTACGCTCGAAAAACCGAAAGTGGTACATGAGTCGTGAGACCACGACTGTGTCATTTTTGTAATAATTATATTTTTACCATGAACGTAAATATAATATAATATTTAATTAATTCTAAAGATTAAATATATTATATATTAAATAATATATAAATATAACATATGTTACATAAGAAACGTCGGTAGAAGAATGAGTGCGCTTGAACTGTAAAGTTGATTCCATGCAATCACATGGATATAAAGGAGAGACACCATGCGATTGCATGGTGTGTTTGGTGAGCTCCCATTTCCTTTAAAAACGCGTTTTTGGTTCGGATCAAATTCATTCATTACATCTCATATCTGTCACTCTCTCGTATATATATATTTATTATTATTATTATTATTAGTATTATTATTATTATTATTATTATTATTATTATTATTATTATTATTATTATTATTATTATTATTATTAGTTTAAAGATTAATATTATTATTAATTTTATCATTATTATTAGTATTATTATTATTTATACATAAAATACTACGACGAGGTTCTGCCCGCGTGCTCTCAAAATGAATTTTTTGAGCGGGATAGAACTAAAGAAATTATGGGTTATAGCTATGGAGGTTATGGGTAATGTTCGGGGGTTATGCTCGTGAGGTCAAATTAGTGTTTATCATCTCCGTTGCGTTTACGTACCTTTCCTGCAATATTGAATCTCAATATTGATACGTGAGTACTCATAATTTAATTTTTACATACTAATAGTGTATCCCTGACTAGTGCTCGAGAAAATAGGATTATGCATGCTTGTACTTTTGATATTGCCATTAGGTAGGTTATGTTGAATCCTAAATTAGTTACACCTACGGTTGAGATAAGATATAAGATATGCATGTCCTTGGAAAGCTAGCAAAAAACTATAAACTTTTCATTTAGATATCAAATTGATTCGATGAACGGATTAGAAGTTATTGTCAATTGAATTTCTGTATTATTATTAAAAATGATTATTATTATCGTCGTTATTATCGTCGTTCTAATCTTATTATTATTATTATTATTATTATTATTATTATTATTATTATTATTATTATTATTATTATTATTATTATTATTATTTATTTTTTTTCAATAAAAAGTATTATCATTAAACATTGTTATTTTTTATTACTATCGTTATTATCATTATTATAATAATTATTATTATTAGTATTATTTTAATTAAAACTAATATTAGTAACACGTAATTATTATGATTACTATTATTATCATCAAAATGAACGCGATATAAAAGACGACTTAAAAACTATTAACAAATTAATTAGGAAATAATGAGTATGAGTATCATGATGAAATTAAAATATTGTAAGATATCGATTTAGATAAAATTATCGTTCTTGTTATTTTTATCATTTTTATTATTATTAAAAGTATCGATAGTATTAAAACTATCATTTTGACAAAAATTATCATTTTAATAGAAATGTCATGGTTACTATAAAATATCATTATTATTATCATTTTAAATAGAATGGTTATTTTAAAGTATCGTAAATATTAAAGTTATCATAACTAGAATTATCATTTTATCATAATATTATTTTTAGTAAATATAAACATTGATATTTTTATTAATAGAATAATAATAATTATTATTACAAAATAATACAACATTTACTTATTATTATTATCAATGTTATTTTATAAAGATAAAAATGTAATACAAATAATATAATTACATTAATAAAACCTATCATAACATTTTTATGATATTCAATGAACTTTATAAATTTTATTATCCAAGATATATAAAAAGTATATTTTTATATATAAAGTTTTATTTATTAATAAATGAATTATATTATTTACTCTAATAAATCTTTTAAAAATATTTAAAATATAAAATGACGATATTTAATCTATATAATAATCATTTTGGAAATCATTTTGAGTCAAATTGACTTTTGTTAACTTTTGCATATTAGTCTCGAGCATTAGGATTGTGGTACACTATGACTTGACTTAAATTGTTAGACAAATATTGACCGACATATAAATATATATAATTAATATAGGTTCGTGAATCCGAGGCCAACCTTACACTTGTTCAATGATGTTATATGTATTTTTACTACGAAATACAGTATGGTGAGTTTCTTTACTCCCTTTTTAAATGCTTTTGCAATATATATTTTTGGGACTGAGAATACATGCGCTTTTATAACTGTTTTACGAAATAGACACAAGTTATCGAAATTACATTATATGGTTGAATTATCGAAATCGAATATGCCCCTTTTTAGTCTGGTAATCTAAGAATTGGGGAACAGAAACCCTAATTGACGCGAATCCTAAAGATAGATCTATTGGGCCTAACAAGCCCCATTCAAAGTACCGGATGCTTTAGTACTTCTAAATTTATATCATGTCCGATGGAGGATCCCGGAATGGTGGGGATATTCTTACATGCATCTGGTTAAGGTCGGTTACCAGGTGTTCAATCCATATGAATGATATTTTTGTCTCTATGCATGGGACGTATGTTTATGAGAAATGGAAATATGAAATCTTGTGGTCTATTAAAAATAATGAAATGATTATTTGTGTTAAACTAATGAACTCACCAACCTTTTGGTTGACACTTTAAAGCATGTTTATTCTCATGTACGAAAGAAATCTTCCGCTGTGCATTTGCTCATCTTAGAGATATTACTTGGAGTCATTCATGACATATTTCAAAAGACATTGCATTCGAGTCGTTGAGTTCATCAAGATTATTATTAAGTCAATTATAGTAAGATTTATATTACGAAATGGTATGCATGTTGTCAATTTTCGATGTAATGAAAGATTGTCTTTTCAAACACGAATGCAATGTTTGTAAAATGTATCATATAGAGGTCAAGTACCTCGCGATGTAATCGACTGTTGTGAATTGTTTATAATCGATATTGACTTCGTCCGGATGGATTAGGATGGGTCTCTACACCTGGGACTTCTGGAAAGTTGATTTTCAAATAGTTTGTTTCGAGTAGATGACTTTTCGTTTAAGACTCACCTAAATCCGATATACTGTTTTGGATTTATAGCCTTCCGAAAATCACTACGCCTTTGTAACGACGTGCTGAAAATTCTGACCTACTCGCGCTTGAACCATCGCCACGGTCAAACGACATCGAGTTAGGATCTGAAAATTGGAAAGCGGTTAGAGGACTCACATACAGAGTCTTGGTCACTGACCACCCATCTTTTCAGTTTGTATAGAGGTCGTAGCAGCTGTCCGAAGTCAGCCTTTTGTTTCAATCTCTATTTTGTTGAAAACTTGCTTTACTTTTTACATACGATGATGATGATGATGATGATGATACTCTAAGACTTAATTTATTTATTTTTAAACTTTTGGGGACAATACACTGACTTAGTAACCTTTGACTTAGGTTGAGGACCTTTCGGACCGACTTACTACTTGCATACTTTTCATATCGACTTTTACCGCATTTATCACTGTGAGTTATAGCTCCCTTTTATACTTTACTATTTTTGGGACTGAGAATACATGCGCTTTTTATGTTTTACATACTAGACACGAGTACTTAAAATTTACATATGTGTGGGTGACATAACGGCACAAAGATTCTCCTTAGCACGGTAACGTTTAGTCATTGGTTCATGAACCGGTGAACGCGAATCTTAGATATGGATCCATAGGTTTTGACATCCCCACTCGGGCTAGTCGCGCTAGCATTCAATGGGTGTTTAATACTTCGTAAACAGACGCACTCACTAAATGTACTTTTAGGGGGTAATAATACGTTAAGTTAGTTACAGGGTGCCCACGGATAAGCATATACCTTTCATACTATTTTGAATAAGAAATCTCGTGGTCTACATTACATTAATGATTACAAACAAACTATAGCTTACCAACATTCGTTTTGACTTTTAAGCATGTATTTCTCAGGTGCTTAGACGTTGTTGCTTCCGCTGTTAGATTTGCTGTCTTGGTGTTATAGACTTGCTGTTACAGACTCGCTGTGTTATGTAGAGACCCGTCCTAATCCATCCGGACGAAGTCCATATCGATTATAAACGATTCACAACAGTTGATTACATCGCGAGGTACTTGACCTCTATATGATACATTTTATAAACATTGCATTCATTTTTGAAAAGACAATCTTTCATTACATCGAAAGTTGACGGCATGCATACCATTTCATAATATATCTAACTATAATTGACTTATGATAATCTTGATGAACTCAACGACTCGAATGCAACGTCTTTTGAAATATGTCATGAATGGCTCCAAGTATTATCTCTAATATGAGCAAATGCACAGCGAAAGATTTCTTTCGTACCTGAGAATAAACATGCTTTAAAGTGTCAACCAAAAGGTTGGTGAGTTCATTAGTTTATCAAAATCATTCATCATTTTAATAGAACACAAGAATTTCATTTCCAGTTCTCATAAGTAAACGTCCCATACATAGAGACAAAAATAATCATTCATATGGATTGAACACCTGGTAACCGACCTTAACAAGATGCATATAGAATATCCCCTATCATTCCGGGACTCCCTTCGAACATGATAAATTCGAAGTACTAAAGCATCCGGTACTTTGGATGGGGCTTGTTGGGCCCAATAGATCTATCTTTAGGATTCGCGTCAATTAGGGTGTCTGTTCCCTAATTCTTAGATTACCAGACTTAATAAAAAGGGGCATATTCGATTTCGATAATTCAACCATAGAATGTAGTTTCAATTACTTGTGTCTATTTCGTCAAACATTTATAAAAGCGCATGTATTCTCAGTCCCAAAAATATATATTGTAAAAGCATTTAAAAAGGGAGTAATGAAACTCACCTAATGTATTTTGTAGTAAAAATACATAGAACGACATTGAACAAGTATAGGGTTGGCCTTGGATTCACGAACCTATATCATTTGTATATTTATTAATATTCATAGTTGTAATTGAACACACACACACACACACACACACACATATATATATATATATATATATATATATATATATATATATATATATATATATATATATATATATATATATATATATATATATATATATATATATGTATGTATAAATATATTAGTTATATCATTTTCATGTTAGTAATATATATATATATATATATATATACATATATATATATACATATATATGTATATATATATATATGTATATATATATATATATACGGTTTATATGTTCATTATGTATATATATATATATATATATATATATATATATATATATATATATATATATATATATATTTATAAATATTAAATTTTGTTATGTTATATGTGTTAAATATATATATATATATATATATATATATATATATATATATATATATATATATATATATATATATTTATGTATGTATTTAATTTTGTTTATCAAAACAGTAGTTCTAATTATACTAAATTAATATTAGTAAAAATAATGATAATAACAATAGTAATATACTTATGTTAACAATAACAATAATAGTAAAACTAATAATTACCAAAAATGATATTATTGCTAATATTAGTGAAAAATAATAATAACGATACTTCTTAAAATGTTGTTAATAATGATAATATTAATGATTGTTAATAATATCAATGATGATAATAAAAATAATGATATTCCTTAATAATACTAGTATTAATTTTAATAGTTGCTATAATAATTGTGGTGATAATATAAAAGTTCTAATAATAATATTGATAGTTTTTAAATGATAACAAAATAACAATTTAAACAAGAATGATAATGATAATAAGAATAATAATACTAATCCTATTATTTCTATTATCATGTTAACAACAATTAATAATAATAATAATAATAACAATAATCATAATAATAATTATAATGATAATGGAAAGGAAATAAAAATATATACCCTTTATAAATGCTTTCCTAAAAATAATTGCCCATGACGAGGCTCAAACCCATGACCTCCCGCTCACCAATCAAACACCCAAACCATCCAATCCAAACTGTCTTTCCTGATTACAACCCAACTCAATATATATTTGTGACACCGCTATAATTTTTTTTTTATACGTGGCGGAAGCATAATATTAATTAATTACGATATCAACATTTGTACAAACCGATGTCACGTGTCATTAAAACAATTTACATATTAATAGGAAGAGACGTAAATACATTCTGTTTTCAAAGGTACACGGTTCATATTCTAAAAGACCACATCAGAGTTAACCCTGTCAAACATAACATCATCATGCCCGTCTTCTCCCAAAAGCACTATCTACAAAAGCTAACAACCTGCAGGGAGGAGATGGAGGGGAATTAGCACGAAGCTAAGTGAGTACGACTAACTACAGGCCATAGTATACATAAGTGTTATACTAATAATGTCACTTAGTCTAACACACAAACATCACCCAAGTGCCGTCTACAGAGACTCTGGCGGCTCGGCCAAACCATTAACCACCAGCTGATCGGACTGGGGCTTACCAGAAGTTCCTCCACCACCGTATGTATATACATAATCCACACGCGACGGACGCGTCATTCACATATATATACACCACAGCTGTCTAGGCCACCACATGAGGAACCCAACCTGCAGGTTGATCTCTCCTACCTAGGCCACCACACAATAGGGACGCACTGGGCTCCAGCAGACAAGCATCAACCAACATGCAGTCATCACAATGCACCAACTATCCACAACAATAAGTATATCTAACAAGCATGGCAGTCATAATATAACATGCTACTATATACTATATACTCCAGTTAGTCCCACTCACAGATTACCAGCAAACGAGAAGGTGTTCAGCTATCTAATCACTGAACCTTCTCTTTCTCCTTTTCTCCTGAGAAATACATATACACGAGTTAGTTTATGTCCATAAACACCAAATAACACAATACAGAAAATTTTGTCAGAAAACTGTCCGCTAAAAATTTTCTCCTTAACACTTATGCACTTTCAAAATTTACATCATAAACATCAAAATACAAACGGGCAGCATAACGGCTAAAAATCATCACTTAGGTAAAATATTCGGCCCTGGATACTCAGTCGGTCAACTGACACTGACAGTCGGTCGACTGTCTACACAATCGGTCGACTGACCTTCTCAGTCGGTCGACTCACTTGGTATTACATCAATCGGCCGAATGTAAATCTCAGTCGGTCGGTTGTCTTCGTTAATCGACCGCTTCAGCCCTCAGTAGGTCGGTTGTCTTCGTTAATCGGCCGGTTCAGCCCTCAGTCTGTCGACTGTAGACCGACAGTCGGCCGACTGTGTTCATCTTCATCAGAAACTGAACAAAAGCTACGGACTTCAAGCTAAATTCACCAAATATTGATCTAGAGCTCATTTTCGACACCAAAACTTGCCACAACTCAATTACTACATGTTATAGACTATAAACCCACAAAGTTTTGACCATAACAACATCAAATCCATGGATTTTGACACAAAATCAAGCTTTTTACAAAACTTACACAAAACTATGAATTTAACCATGAATTGAACACAAAAACACATGTTTCTTACCTTGTTAGAATCAGTAGACAACAAGGAACAAGATTCCAAGATCAATTTGAGCTCAAGAACAAGTTTTGATGATTAGGGTTTCAAAGGAGAAAGAATTAGGTACGGGGTATTATTTTGGGAAGGATCTGGAAAAATGCAAGAGAGAGACAGCACTAGTTACCTAATTTAGGTTAATTCCCACACTGTGTGACACACGGGTATTTATCAGTTATCTGATATCTTTCGTACATCATTTGGAGACCCAAACAAAGTCCAAATTAAATAAACAAACCTGTTCTGTGACCCTTGTCACAAACTGGTCCTAACCACATCATTATTTAATAATAAATATTAAATAAAAATAAAAGCATATAATAACGCAATACAAACTTAAGGGCAAAATAGTAATCTTACAACTAGGCCCAATTGAGGATGTTACAAATCTACCCCCCTTAAAAAGATTCCGTCCTCGGAATCTGGTCAAGGTCAAACAAATGGGGATAGTGCGTTCTCATTAACTCCTCGGTTTCCCACGTCAGGTTGGAACCTAAACTATGTCGCCACTCTACTAACACCATTGGAATCAGCTTCCTTCTTAACTTGGTGACTTTCTTATCTACTATCTTAATCGGCTCTTCCACTAATTTCTTAGTCAAATCAACTTTCAAGTCTTTCAATGGAAGAATCTGACTTTCATCGTCTACTTTGCACTTTCTCAGATAGCACACATTGAATGTGTTGTGAATTCCTGCTAACTCTGATGGAAGATCTAAAACAACAGTCTGATCATTCAAAATTTCTTTGATTGGAAATGGCCCAATAAACCTCGGAGCTAGTTTACCACGTTTACCAAATCTGATCACTCCCTTCCACGGTGAAACTTTCAGATAAACACGATCACCTACATTAAATGTCACCGGACGTCTGCGCGGATCAGCATATACCTTTTGTCGATCTCTAGCTGCCTTTAATTTCTCACGTGCAATTTCAACTTTTTCTGCAGTTATCTGAACAATCTCGGGACCTGCAAATTGTTTCTCGCCTGCTTCTAACCAACACGTAGGAGTTCTGCATTTTCGACCATATAACATTTCATACGGTGGCATTCCGATACTCGAATGATATGAATTGTTGTAAGCAAACTCTATCAATGGAAGATGTGAATCCCAAGAACCACCATATTCTAAGACACATGCTCTTAACATATCTTCTAATGTCTGAATTGTCCGTTCACTCTGACCGTCTGTCTGTGGATGATATGCTGTACTCAGATTTACACGTGTACCCAAATTTTGTTGTAAACTGTTCCAGAAGTTCGATACAAACCTAGTATCTCTGTCGAAAACTATAGACAACGGTACACCATGTCGACTAACGATCTCTTTCAAGTACAATTCTGCCAAATCACTCAACGAGGCTGTTTCACGAGTAGCTAAAAAGTGAGCACTCTTTGTTAAACGATCCACAATCACCCAGATCATGTCGTGTCCTTTCTGGGTTCGGGGTAACTTGGTTACAAAATCCATCGTTATATGATCCCATTTCCACTGAGGAATTTCTAACTGTCTTAGAGATCCATACGGTTTCTGATGTTCTGCCTTAACTTGCGCACAAATATGACATTTTTCGACAAAATTTGCAACATCTGTCTTCATTGTCGGCCACCAATACAATATTTTCAAGTCTCTATACATCTTTGTACTACCTGGATGCACTGATAATCTCGATTTATGCGCTTCAGTAAGGATTAAATCCCTCAAATCTCCAAGCATAGGCACCCAAATTCGATCTTTATAGGTTTTTAATCCTCTAGAATCATTGCATAGGTCAAATTTTCTTTTAGTCATTTGTTCAGTCTTTAGGTTTTCGTCATTCAAAGCTACTAACTGAACGGTTTTCAATCGATCAATCAAGTCTGAAACTATTTCAATTCTCATAAATCTAACATTTTCGATGGTTTTCTTGCGACTCAGAGCATCTGCGACCACATTTGCTTTACCTGGATGGTACTTAATCTCACAATCATAGTCTTTAATCAATTCTAAATATCGATGTTGACGCATATTTAATTCTTTCTGCGAAAAGATATATTGAAGACTCTTATGATTTGTATAGATTTCACAATGTGTACCATACAAATAATGTCTCCAAAGCTTCAAAGCAAACACAACTGCAGTTAACTCTAAATCGTGAGTAGGGTAGTTTCGTTCATGATTCTTCAACTGTCGTGAAGCATACGCTATAACTTTATTTCTCTGCATCAAAACGCAACCCAGACCTACACATGACGCATCGCAGTAGACCATAAAATCTTCTGTTCCCTCTGGTAAAGCTAAAACCGGCGCTTGACATAACAACTGTTTGAGAGTCTGAAAAGCCTTTTCTTGTTCATCAGTCCATCGAAAGGCTACATCTCTTCTAGTTAACTTATTCAATGGACCTGCTATTTTAGAGAAGCCTTTGATAAATCGGCGGTAATAACCTGCTAAACCCAGAAAACTCTTAATTTCTGTCGGCGTTTTCGGTGAGTTCCAATTCATTACGGCCTCTATCTTAGACTGATCTACTTTAATACCCTGTTCACAAATCACATGACCCAAAAACTGTACTTCCCGCCACCAAATTCACATTTGGAGAACTTAGCGTACAATTGTTCCTGTTTCAAAAGTTCTAACATCAACCTCAGATGCGTAGCATGATCTTTCTCGGTTTTTGAATATATCAAGATATCATCTATGAAGACAATCACAAACTTGTCAAGATACTGACGACACACCCTGTTCATTAAATCCATAAACACTGCTGGTGCGTTTGTTAACCCGAATGGCATAACTAAAAATTCATAATGACCATATCTAGTTCTAAACACTGTTTTCGGTATATCACTCTCTGCAACACGTACCTGGTGATACCCTGAACGTAAATCAATCTTTGAAAAGTAGGAAGCACCCTGTAACTGATCAAATAAGTCATCTATTCTTGGTAACGGATACTTATTCTTGATTGTTCTCTTGTTTAAATCACGATAATCTATACACATACGAAGCGACCCATCTTTCTTTTTCACAAACAACACAGGAGCACCCCACGGTGAAGAACTTGGTCGGATAAACCCCTTATCTAACAATTCCTGAATCTGAGACATCATTTCTCGGATTTCTGATGGAGCTAATCTGTAAGGAGCTTTTGCAACTGGTGTAGCACCTGGAACCAAATCGATTTTATACTTTACTTCACGTACTGGAGGTAACCCTGGTAAATCATCTGGAAATACTTCTGGAAATTCTGACACAATGGGAATATCGGTCACCTGCTTCTTCTCTTTCTTAACATCAATCACGTAGGCTAAGAATGAATCACACCCTTTCGTTATCGACTTCTGAGCTTTCATTAGGGAAACCATAGGGAAGTTAAATCCACTGCGCTCTCCCCTAGCTATCACTCGGGATCCGTCGGCCAAACGGAAAGAAATCATCTTCTTATCACACTTAATATTAGCCCTATTAGCTCTTAACCAATTCATGCCTATGACTACATCAAAGCTAGGTATAGGCATCAACAAACAGGTTAAAGGAAAGGAATGGCCGTCAATTTCGATGGTAATTCCAGACACATATGATGTGCATGGAACCATTTTACCATCAGCTACTTCTATTCCCAAAGGCGCATCTAACATTCTAACAGGCAACTTCAACTTATCACAGAAGCCTAAGGACATAAAAGATCGATTCGCTCCTGAATCAAATAACACACGAGCTGGCAAGGAATTAACCAAGAACATATCGGTAATGACGTCATCGGTAGTGGTTGCAGTGTCTACCGTCATCTGAAACGCCCTTGCCTCTGCTGTTGAAGGATTCTTTCTCCTCTGCCCGGCGGTAGAAGCAGAAGATCCCCCAGAAGTTGCTGACCTCGCCCCTGACCCTGCCCCAGAACCGGCTCTCGACGCGGATGGACAATTCGCTGATCTATGACCTAGCTGATGACAAGTCCAACACACATCGGACTTAAAGGAACAAGTTGTTGTTTCATGACCTAGTACTCCACATCTCAAGCATCTTCGGGTCATTGGAGAACATGGATCGGCATGAGTCGACTTACAAACATTACACCAACCAGACTGACTAGAACCCGATCCACTCATACCAGACGTACTTCTCTGTTTAATCCCACCTGACTTCTTACCACGAAAACCAGATTGCTTACTCGACTGCTGAGTCGACTGTCCACCTGATTGACCTTCTGATTTACCCCCAAAAGGTCCACCTTTTGAACTTTCTCTTTTCGCTGCCATTATATCACCTTCTGTAACTTTAGCCATCTCATGAGCCTGTGCCAATGAGGTTGCAAATCTTGCAACTGTCCTATATTCTGGCCTAATCACCCGCATAAAATGCTGAATCTTATCTTTTTCAGTTGGTACCCACTGTTGAACAAACCTTAACTTCGATGTAAAATCTCTGAAAACCTCATCAATCGTCATGTTTTCGGTCATTTTCATAGTCAGAAACTCAGTTTTCAATCTTTCCATCTCATACTCAGAAAAATACTGCTCCCGAACCTTAGCAGCGAACTGTTCCCAAGTTATCTGACTGATCTGTTCTTTGGGTAAATATGCAGTGATAGAGTCCCACCATTCCATTGCTTCACCCTTGAGAAGCCTACTAGCAAACAGTACCATAGATTCAGGCTCACAAAAACATGCTTCCAACGCTCTCTCTACTTCTCTTAGCCAATTAAGGGTCATTGTAGGGTTTGTGTGACCACTGTACTCAGGAGGTTTGCAGTCCATAAACTGTTTATAGGTACACTTCCTTCTTGTCTCAGGGACTTGAAATGGGTACATCATTTGATTAGGAAAAGTCTGGTTAAACGGAAATGGCATTTGATAGTTTTGATAGGTATTTTGTGGAAATTGTGACTGAGAACTGCCACCGGCTTGATTATAAAAATTAGGAGGAAAGGTTGTGTTCAACGCAGTGGTATTTGGGTTCCATTGCGCCCGTTCTTGTTCTAATTCCTTAATTTTCTCCTGAGCTTCTAGTAACCGACTTTGAAGTTCTATTACTTCTTGAGAAGTTTCTTCTTCTGAAGACACATGTCCATCTTCGTCAGGGCTCTAAAAGTACCAGTTCCAGGGACAGTGGGGCCAGTAGTGTTAGCTTCGTTATCTGCCATTACTGCACTACCACAACACTCACACCAAAGCTTAGTATAAACTCTGTTAGTACTAACAACTAACACATAACCTGTCCTAATACTCACTTAACCCATCCCCAGCATGTTATGTTTGACACGACTCTTCTAAGTTTGGGAACATGACATGTAGATCACAATGCACATGCTGCCAAACTCAGCTCTGATACCAACTTGTGACACCGCTATATTTTTTTTTATACGTGGCGGAAGCATAATATTAATTAATTACGATATCAACATTTGTACAAACCGATGTCACGTGTCATTAAAACAATTTACGTATTAATAGGAAGAGACGTAAATACATTCTGTTTTCAAAGGTACACGGTTCATATTCTAAAAGACCACATCAGAGTTAACCCTGTCAAACATAACATCATCATGCCCGTCTTCTCCCAAAAGCACTATCTACAAAAGCTAACAACCTGCAGGGAAGAGATGGAGGGGAATTAGCACGAAGCTAAGTGAGTACGACTAACTACAGGCCATAGTATACATAAGTGTTATACTAATCATGTCACTTAGTCTAACACACAAACATCACCCAAGTGCCGTCTACAGAGACTCTGGCGGCTCGGCCAAACCATTAACCACCAGCTGATCGGACTGGGGCTTACCAGAAGTTCCTCCACCACCGTATGTATATACATAATCCACACGCGACGGACGCGTCATTCACATATATATACACCACGGCTGTCTAGGCCACCACATGAGGAACCCAACCCGCAGGTTGATCTCTCCTACCTAGGCCACCACACAATAGGGATGCACTGGGCTCCAGCAGACAAGCATCAACCAACATGCAGTCATCACAATGCACCAACTATCCACAACAATAAGTATATCTAACAAGCATGGCAGTCATAATATAACATGCTACTATATACTATATACTCCAGTTAGTCCCACTCACAGATTACCAGCAAACGAGAAGGTGTTCAGCTATTTAATCACTGAACCTTCTCTTTCTCCTTTTCTCCTGAGAAATACATATACACGAGTTAGTTTATGTCCATAAACACCAAATAACACAATACAGAAAATTTTGTCAGAAAACTGTCCGCTAAAAATTTTCTCCTTAACACTTGTGCACATTCAAAATTTACATCATAAACATCAAAATACAAACGGGCAGCATAACGGCTAAAATCAACACTTAGGTAAAATATTCGGCCCTGGATACTCAGTCGGTCGACTGACACTGACAGTCGGTCGACTGTCTACACAATCGGTCGACTGACCTTCTCAGTCGGTCGACTCACTTGGTATTACATCAATCGGCCGAATGTAAATCTCAGTCGGTCGGTTGTCTTCGTTAATCGGCCGGTTCAGCCCTCAGTCGGTCGGTTGTCTTCGTTAATCGGCCGCTTCAGCCCTCAGTCGGTCGGTTGTGTTCGTTAATCGGCCGGTTCAGCCCTCAGTCGGTCGACTGTCGACCGACAGTCGGCCGACTGTGTTCATCTTCATCAGAAACTGAACAAAAGCTACGGACTTCAAGCTAAATTCACCAAATCTTGATCTAGAGCTCGTTTTCGACACCAAAACTTGCCACAACTCAATTACTACATGTTATAGACTATAAACCCACAAAGTTTTGACCATAACAACATCAAATCCATGGATTTTGACACAAAATCAAGCTTTTTACAAAACTTACACAAAACTATGAATTTAACCATGAATTGAACACAAAAACACATGTTTCTTACTTTGTTAGAATCAGTAGACAACAAGGAACAAGATTTCAAGATCAATTTGAGCTCAAGAACAAGTTTTGATGATTAGGGTTTCAAAGGAGAAAGAATTAGGTACGGGGTATTATTTTGGGAAGGATCTGGAAAAATGCAAGAGAGAGACAGCACTAGTTACCTAATTTAGGTTAATTCCCACACTGTGTGACACACGGGTATTTATCAGTTATCTGATATCTTTCGTACATCATTTGGAGACCCAAACAAAGTCCAAATTAAATAAACAAACCTGTTCTGTGACCCTTGTCACAAACTGGTCCTAACCACATCATTATTTAATAATAAATATTAAATAAAAATAAAAGCATATAATAACGCAATACAAACTTAAGGGCAAAATAGTAATCTTACAACTAGGCCCGATTGAGGATGTTACAAATCTACCCCCTTAAGAAGATTCCGTCCTCGGAATCTGGTCAAGGTCAAACAAATGGGGATAGCGCGTTCTCATTAACTCCTCGGTTTCCCACGTCAGGTTGGAACCTAAACTATGTCGCCACTATACTAACACCATTGGAATCAGCTTCCTTCTTAACTTGGTGACTTTCTTATCTACTATCTTAATCGGCTCTTCCACTAATTTCTTAGTCAAATCAACTTTCAAGTCTTTCAATGGAAGAATCTGACTTTCATCGTCTACTTTGCACTTTCTCAGATAGCACACATTGAATGTGTTGTGAATTCCTGCTAACTCTGATGGAAGATCTAAAACAACAGTCTGATCATTCAAAATTTCTTTGATTGGAAATGGCCCAATAAACCTCGGAGCTAGTTTACCACGTTTACCAAATCTGATCACTCCCTTCCACGGTGAAACTTTCAGATAAACACGATCACCTACATTAAATGTCACCGGACGTCTGCGCGGATCAGCATATACCTTTTGTCGATCTCTAGCTGCCTTTAATTTCTCACGTGCAATTTCAACTTTTTCTGCAGTTATCTGAACAATCTCGGGAGCTGCAAATTGTTTCTCGCCTGCTTCTAACCAACACGTAGGAGTTCTGCATTTTCGACCATATAACATTTCATACGGTGGCATTCCGATACTCGAATGATATGAATTGTTGTAAGCAAACTCTATCAATGGAAGATGTGAATCCCAAGAACCACCATATTCTAAGACACATGCTCTTAACATATCTTCTAATGTCTGAATTGTCCGTTCACTCTGACCGTCTGTCTGTGGATGATATGCTGTACTCAGATTTACACGTGTACCCAAATTTTGTTGTAAACTATTCCAGAAGTTCGATACAAACCTAGTATCTCTGTCGAAAACTATAGACAACGGTACACCATGTCGACTAACGATCTCTTTCAAGTACAATTCTGCCAAATCACTCAACGAGGCTGTTTCACGAGTAGCTAAAAAGTGAGCACTCTTTGTTAAACGATCCACAATCACCCAGATCATGTCGTGTCCTTTCTGGGTTCGGGGTAACTTGGTTACAAAATCCATCGTTATATGATCCCATTTCCACTGAGGAATTTCTAACTGTCTTAGAGATCCATACGGTTTCTGATGTTCTGCCTTAACTTGCGCACAAATATGACATTTTTCGACAAAATTTGCAACATCTGTCTTCATTGTCGGCCACCAATACAATATTTTCAAGTCTCTATACATCTTTGTACTACCTGGATGCACTGATAATCTCGATTTATGCGCTTCAGTAAGGATTAAATCCCTCAAATCTCCAAGCATAGGCACCCAAATTCGATCTTTATAGGTTTTTAATCCTCTAGAATCATTGCATAGGTCAAATTTTCTTTTAGTCATTTGTTCAGTCTTTAGGTTTTCGTCATTCAAAGCTACTAACTGAACGGTTTTCAATCGATCAATCAAGTCTGAAACTATTTCAATTCTCATAAATCTAACATTTTCGATGGTTTTCTTGCGACTCAGAGCATCTGCGACCACATTTGCTTTACCTGGATGGTACTTAATCTCACAATCATAGTCTTTAATCAATTCTAAATATCGATGTTGACGCATATTTAATTCTTTCTGCGAAAAGATATATTGAAGACTCTTATGATTTGTATAGATTTCACAATGTGTACCATACAAATAATGTCTCCAAAGCTTCAAAGCAAACACAACTGCAGTTAACTCTAAATCGTGAGTAGGGTAGTTTCGTTCATGATTCTTCAACTGTCGTGAAGCATACGCTATAACTTTATTTCTCTGCATCAAAACGCAACCCAGACCTACACATGACGCATCGCAGTAGACCATAAAATCTTCTGTTCCCTCTGGTAAAGCTAAAACCGGCGCTTGACATAACAACTGTTTGAGAGTCTGAAAAGCCTTTTCTTGTTCATCAGTCCATCGAAAGGCTACATCTCTTCTAGTTAACTTATTCAATGGACCTGCTATTTTAGAGAAGCCTTTGATAAATCGGCGGTAATAACCTGCTAAACCCAGAAAACTCTTAATTTCTGTCGGCGTTTTCGGTGAGTTCCAATTCATTACGGCCTCTATCTTAGACTGATCTACTTTAATACCCTGTTCACAAATCACATGACCCAAAAACTGTACTTCCCGCCACCAAAATTCACATTTGGAGAACTTAGCGTACAATTGTTCCTGTTTCAAAAGTTCTAACATCAACCTCAGATGCGTAGCATGATCTTTCTCGGTTTTCGAATATATCAAGATATCATCTATGAAGACAATCACAAACTTGTCAAGATACTGACGACACACCCTGTTCATTAAATCCATAAACACTGCTGGTGCGTTTGTTAACCCGAATGGCATAACTAAAAATTCATAATGACCATATCTAGTTCTAAACACTGTTTTCGGTATATCACTCTCTGCAACACGTACCTGGTGATACCCTGAACGTAAATCAATCTTTGAAAAGTAGGAAGCACCCTGTAACTGATCAAATAAGTCATCTATTCTTGGTAACGGATACTTATTCTTGATTGTTCTCTTGTTTAAATCACGATAATCTATACACATACGAAGCGACCCATCTTTCTTTTTCACAAACAACACAGGAGCACCCCACGGTGAAGAACTTGGTCGGATAAACCCCTTATCTAACAATTCCTGAATCTGAGACATCATTTCTCGGATTTCTGATGGAGCTAATCTGTAAGGAGCTTTTGCAACTGGTGTAGCACCTGGAACCAAATCGATTTTATACTTTACTTCACGTACTGGAGGTAACCCTGGTAAATCATCTGGAAATACTTCTGGAAATTCTGACACAATGGGAATATCGGTCACCTGCTTCTTCTCTTTCTTAACATCAATCACGTAGGCTAAGAATGAATCACACCCTTTCGTTATCGACTTCTGAGCTTTCATTAGGGAAACCATAGGGAAGTTAAATCCACTGCGCTCTCCCCTAGCTATCACTCGGGATCCGTCGGCCAAACGGAAAGAAATCATCTTCTTATCACACTTAATATTAGCCCTATTAGCTCTTAACCAATTCATGCCTATGACTACATCAAAGCTAGGTATAGGCATCAACAAACAGGTTAAAGGAAAGGAATGGCCGTCAATTTCGATGGTAATTCCAGACACATATGATGTGCATGGAACCATTTTACCATCAGCTACTTCTATTCCCAAAGGCGCATCTAACATTCTAACAGGCAACTTCAACTTATCACAGAAGCCTAAGGACATAAAAGATCGATTCGCTCCTGAATCAAATAACACACGAGCTGGCAAGGAATTAACCAAGAACATATCGGTAATGACGTCATCGGTAGTGGTTGCAGTGTCTACCGTCATCTGAAACGCCCTTGCCTCTGCTGTTGAAGGATTCTTTCTCCTCTGCCCGGCGGTAGAAGCAGAAGATCCCCCAGAAGTTGCTGACCTCGCCCCTGACCCTGCCCCAGAACCGGCTCTCGACGCGGATGGACAATTCGCTGATCTATGACCTAGCTGATGACAAGTCCAACACACATCGGACTTAAAGGAACAAGTTGTTGTTTCATGACCTAGTACTCCACATCTCAAGCATCTTCGGGTCATTGGAGAACATGGATCGGCATGAGTCGACTTACAAACATTACACCAACCAGACTGACTAGAACCCGATCCACTCATACCAGACGTACTTCTCTGTTTAATCCCACCTGACTTCTTACCACGAAAACCAGATTGCTTACTCGACTGCTGAGTCGACTGTCCACCTGATTGACCTTCTGATTTACCCCCAAAAGGTCCACCTTTTGAACTTTCTCTTTTCGCTGCCATTATATCACCTTCTGTAACTTTAGCCATCTCATGAGCCTGTGCCAATGAGGTTGCAAATCTTGCAACTGTCCTATATTCTGGCCTAATCACCCGCATAAAATGCTGAATCTTATCTTTCTCAGTTGGTACCCACTGTTGAACAAACCTTAACTTCGATGTAAAATCTCTGAAAACCTCATCAATCGTCATGTTTTCGGTCATTTTCATAGTCAGAAACTCAGTTTTCAATCTTTCCATCTCATACTCAGAAAAATACTGCTCCCGAACCTTAGCAGCGAACTGTTCCCAAGTTATCTGACTGATCTGTTCTTTGGGTAAATATGCAGTGATAGAGTCCCACCATTCCATTGCTTCACCCTTGAGAAGCCTACTAGCAAACAGTACCATAGATTCAGGCTCACAAAAACATGCTTCCAACGCTCTCTCTACTTCTCTTAGCCAATTAAGGGTCATTGTAGGGTTTGTGTGACCACTGTACTCAGGAGGTTTGCAGTCCATAAACTGTTTATAGGTACACTTCCTTCTTGTCTCAGGGACTTGAAATGGGTACATCATTTGATTAGGAAAAGTCTGGTTAAACGGAAATGGCATTTGATAGTTTTGATAGGTATTTTGTGGAAATTGTGACTGAGAACTGCCACCGGCTTGATTATAAAAATTAGGAGGAAAGGTTGTGTTCAACGCAGTGGTATTTGGGTTCCATTGCGCCCGTTCTTGTTCTAATTCCTTAATTTTCTCCTGAGCTTCTAGTAACCGACTTTGAAGTTCTATTACTTCTTGAGACGTTTCTTCTTCTGAAGACACATGTCCATCTTCGTCAGGGCTCTAAAAGTACCAGTTCCAGGGACAGTGGGGCCAGTAGTGTTAGCTTCGTTATCTGCCATTACTGCACTACCACAACACTCACACCAAAGCTTAGTATAAACTCTGTTAGTACTAACAACTAACACATAACCTGTCCTAATACTCACTTAACCCATCCCCAGCATGTTATGTTTGACATGACTCTTCTGAGTTTGGGAACATGACATGTAGATCACAATGCACATGCTGCCAAACTCAGCTCTGATACCAACTTGTGACACCGCTATATTTTTTTTTATACGTGGCGGAAGCATAATATTAATTAATTACGATATCAACATTTGTACAAACCGATGTCACGTGTCATTAAAACAATTTACGTATTAATAGGAAGAGACGTAAATACATTCTGTTTTCAAAGGTACACGGTTCATATTCTAAAAGACCACATCAGAGTTAACCCTGTCAAACATAACATCATCATGCCCGTCTTCTCCCAAAAGCACTATCTACAAAAGCTAACAACCTGCAGGGAGGAGATGGAGGGGAATTAGCACGAAGCTAAGTGAGTACGACTAACTACAGGCCATAGTATACATAAGTGTTATACTAATCATGTCACTTAGTCTAACACACAAACATCACCCAAGTGCCGTCTACAGAGACTCTGGCGGCTCGGCCAAACCATTAACCACCAGCTGATCGGACTGGGGCTTACCAGAAGTTCCTCCACCACCGTATGTATATACATAATCCACACGCGACGGACGCGTCATTCACATATATATACACCACGGCTGTCTAGGCCACCACATGAGGAACCCAACCCGCAGGTTGATCTCTCCTACCTAGGCCACCACACAATAGGGATGCACTGGGCTCCAGCAGACAAGCATCAACCAACATGCAGTCATCACAATGCACCAACTATCCACAACAATAAGTATATCTAACAAGCATGGCAGTCATAATATAACATGCTACTATATACTATATACTCCAGTTAGTCCCACTCACAGATTACCAGCAAACGAGAAGGTGTTCAGCTATTTAATCACTGAACCTTCTCTTTCTCCTTTTCTCCTGAGAAATACATATACACGAGTTAGTTTATGTCCATAAACACCAAATAACACAATACAGAAAATTTTGTCAGAAAACTGTCCGCTAAAAATTTTCTCCTTAACACTTGTGCACATTCAAAATTTACATCATAAACATCAAAATACAAACGGGCAGCATAACGGCTAAAATCAACACTTAGGTAAAATATTCGGCCCTGGATACTCAGTCGGTCGACTGACACTGACAGTCGGTCGACTGTCTACACAATCGGTCGACTGACCTTCTCAGTCGGTCGACTCACTTGGTATTACATCAATCGGCCGAATGTAAATCTCAGTCGGTCGGTTGTCTTCGTTAATCGGCCGGTTCAGCCCTCAGTCGGTCGGTTGTCTTCGTTAATCGGCCGCTTCAGCCCTCAGTCGGTCGGTTGTGTTCGTTAATCGGCCGGTTCAGCCCTCAGTCGGTCGACTGTCGACCGACAGTCGGCCGACTGTGTTCATCTTCATCAGAAACTGAACAAAAGCTACGGACTTCAAGCTAAATTCACCAAATCTTGATCTAGAGCTCGTTTTCGACACCAAAACTTGCCACAACTCAATTACTACATGTTATAGACTATAAACCCACAAAGTTTTGACCATAACAACATCAAATCCATGGATTTTGACACAAAATCAAGCTTTTTACAAAACTTACACAAAACTATGAATTTAACCATGAATTGAACACAAAAACACATGTTTCTTACTTTGTTAGAATCAGTAGACAACAAGGAACAAGATTCCAAGATCAATTTGAGCTCAAGAACAAGTTTTGATGATTAGGGTTTCAAAGGAGAAAGAATTAGGTACGGGGTATTATTTTGGGAAGGATCTGGAAAAATGCAAGAGAGAGACAGCACTAGTTACCTAATTTAGGTTAATTCCCACACTGTGTGACACACGGGTATTTATCAGTTATCTGATATCTTTCGTACATCATTTGGAGACCCAAACAAAGTCCAAATTAAATAAACAAACCTGTTCTGTGACCCTTGTCACAAACTGGTCCTAACCACATCATTATTTAATAATAAATATTAAATAAAAATAAAAGCATATAATAACGCAATACAAACTTAAGGGCAAAATAGTAATCTTACAACTAGGCCCGATTGAGGATGTTACAAATCTACCCCCTTAAGAAGATTCCGTCCTCGGAATCTGGTCAAGGTCAAACAAATGGGGATAGCGCGTTCTCATTAACTCCTCGGTTTCCCACGTCAGGTTGGAACCTAAACTATGTCGCCACTCTACTAACACCATTGGAATCAGCTTCCTTCTTAACTTGGTGACTTTCTTATCTACTATCTTAATCGGCTCTTCCACTAATTTCTTAGTCAAATCAACTTTCAAGTCTTTCAATGGAAGAATCTGACTTTCATCGTCTACTTTGCACTTTCTCAGATAGCACACATTGAATGTGTTGTGAATTCCTGCTAACTCTGATGGAAGATCTAAAACAACAGTCTGATCATTCAAAATTTCTTTGATTGGAAATGGCCCAATAAACCTCGGAGCTAGTTTACCACGTTTACCAAATCTGATCACTCCCTTCCACGGTGAAACTTTCAGATAAACACGATCACCTACATTAAATGTCACCGGACGTCTGCGCGGATCAGCATATACCTTTTGTCGATCTCTAGCTGCCTTTAATTTCTCACGTGCAATTTCAACTTTTTCTGCAGTTATCTGAACAATCTCGGGAGCTGCAAATTGTTTCTCGCCTGCTTCTAACCAACACGTAGGAGTTCTGCATTTTCGACCATATAACATTTCATACGGTGGCATTCCGATACTCGAATGATATGAATTGTTGTAAGCAAACTCTATCAATGGAAGATGTGAATCCCAAGAACCACCATATTCTAAGACACATGCTCTTAACATATCTTCTAATGTCTGAATTGTCCGTTCACTCTGACCGTCTGTCTGTGGATGATATGCTGTACTCAGATTTACACGTGTACCCAAATTTTGTTGTAAACTGTTCCAGAAGTTCGATACAAACCTAGTATCTCTGTCGAAAACTATAGACAACGGTACACCATGTCGACTAACGATCTCTTTCAAGTACAATTCTGCCAAATCACTCAACGAGGCTGTTTCACGAGTAGCTAAAAAGTGAGCACTCTTTGTTAAACGATCCACAATCACCCAGATCATGTCGTGTCCTTTCTGGGTTCGGGGTAACTTGGTTACAAAATCCATCGTTATATGATCCCATTTCCACTGAGGAATTTCTAACTGTCATAGAGATCCATACGGTTTCTGATGTTCTGCCTTAACTTGCGCACAAATATGACATTTTTCGACAAAATTTGCAATATCTGTCTTCATTGTCGGCCACCAATACAATATTTTCAAGTCTCTATACATCTTTGTACTACCTGGATGCACTGATAATCTCGATTTATGCGCTTCAGTAAGGATTAAATCCCTCAAATCTCCAAGCATAGGCACCCAAATTCGATCTTTATAGGTTTTTAATCCTCTAGAATCATTGCATAGGTCAAATTTTCTTTTAGTCATTTATTCAGTCTTTAGGTTTTCGTCATTCAAAGCTACTAACTGAACGGTTTTCAATCGATCAATCAAGTCTGAAACTATTTCAATTCTCATAAATCTAACATTTTCGATGGTTTTCTTGCGACTCAGAGCATCTGCGACCACATTTGCTTTACCTGGATGGTACTTAATCTCACAATCATAGTCTTTAATCAATTCTAAACATCGATGTTGACGCATATTTAATTCTTTCTGCGAAAAGATATATTGAAGACTCTTATGATTTGTATAGATTTCACAATGTGTACCATACAAATAATGTCTCCAAAGCTTCAAAGCAAACACAACTGCAGTTAACTCTAAATCGTGAGTAGGGTAGTTTCGTTCATGATTCTTCAACTGTCGTGAAGCATACGCTATAACTTTATTTCTCTGCATCAAAACGCAACCCAGACCTACACATGACGCATCGCAGTAGACCATAAAATCTTCTGTTCCCTCTGGTAAAGCTAAAACCGGCGCTTGACATAACAACTGTTTGAGAGTCTGAAAAGCCTTTTCTTGTTCATCAGTCCATCGAAAGGCTACATCTCTTCTAGTTAACTTATTCAATGGACCTGCTATTTTAGAGAAGCCTTTGATAAATCGGCGGTAATAACCTGCTAAACCCAGAAAACTCTTAATTTCTGTCGGCGTTTTCGGTGAGTTCCAATTCATTACGGCCTCTATCTTAGACTGATCTACTTTAATACCCTGTTCACAAATCACATGACCCAAAAACTGTACTTCCCGCCACCAAAATTCACATTTGGAGAACTTAGCGTACAATTGTTCCTGTTTCAAAAGTTCTAACATCAACCTCAGATGCGTAGCATGATCTTTCTCGGTTTTCGAATATATCAAGATATCATCTATGAAGACAATCACAAATTTGTCAAGATACTGACGACACACCCTGTTCATTAAATCCATAAACACTGCTGGTGCGTTTGTTAACCCGAATGGCATAACTAAAAATTCATAATGACCATATCTAGTTCTAAACACTGTTTTCGGTATATCACTCTCTGCAACACGTACCTGGTGATACCCTGAACGTAAATCAATCTTTGAAAAGTAGGAAGCACCCTGTAACTGATCAAATAAGTCATCTATTCTTGGTAACGGATACTTATTCTTGATTGTTCTCTTGTTTAAATCACGATAATCTATAAAAAACGAAGCGACCCATCTGTCTTTTTCACAAACAACACAGGAGCACCCCACGATGAAGAACTTGGTCAGATAAACCCCTTATCTAACAATTCCTGAATCTGAGACATCATTTCTCGGATTTCTGATGGAGCTAATCTGTAAGGAGCTTTTGCAACTGGTGTAGCACCTGGAACCAAATCGATTTTATACTTTACTTCACGTACTGGAGGTAACCCTGGTAAATCATCTGGAAATACTTCTGGAAATTCTGACACAATGGGAATATCGGTCACCTGCTTCTTCTCTTTCTTAACATCAATCACGTAGGCTAAGAATGAATCACACCCTTTCGTTATCGACTTCTGAGCTTTCATTAGGGAAACCATAGGGAAGTTAAATCCACTGCGCTCTCCCCTAGCTATCACTCGGGATCCGTCGGCCAAACGGAAAGAAATCATCTTCTTATCACACTTAATATTAGCCCTATTAGCTCTTAACCAATTCATGCCTATGACCACATCAAAGCTAGGTATAGGCATCAACAAACAGGTTAAAGGAAAGGAATGGCCGTCAATTTCGATGGTAATTCCAGACACATATGATGTGCATGGAACCATTTTACCATCAGCTACTTCTATTCCCAAAGGCGCATCTAACATTCTAACAGGCAACTTCAACTTATCACAGAAGCCTAAGGACATAAAAGATCGATTCGCTCCTGAATCAAATAACACACGAGCTGGCAAGGAATTAACCAAGAACATACCGGTAATGACGTCATCGGTAGTGGTTGCAGTGTCTACCGTCATCTGAAACGCCCTTGCCTCTGCTGTTGAAGGATTCTTTCTCTTCTGCCCGGCGGTAGAAGCAGAAGATCCCCCAGAAGTTGCTGACCTCGCCCCTGACCCTGCCCCAGAACCGGCTCTCGATGCGGATGGACAATTCGCTGATCTATGACCTACCTGATGACAAGTCCAACACACATCGGACTTAAAGGAACAAGTTGTTGTTTCATGACCTAGTACTCCACATCTCAAGCATCTTCGGGTCATTGGAGAACATGGATCAGCATGAGTCGACTTACAAACATTACACCAACCAGACTGACTAGAACCCGATCCACTCATACCAGACGTACTTCTCTGTTTAATCCCACCTGACTTCTTACCACGAAAACCAGATTGCTTACTCGACTGCTGAGTCGACTGTCCACCTGATTGACCTTCTGATTTACCCCCAAAAGGTCCACCTTTTGAACTTTCTCTTTTCGCTGCCATTATATCACCTTCTGTAACTTTAGCCATCTCATGAGCCTGTGCCAATGAGGTTGCAAATCTTGCAACTGTCCTATATTCTGGCCTAATCACCCGCATAAAATGCTGAATCTTATCTTTCTCAGTTGGTACCCACTGTTGAACAAACCTTAACTTCGATGTAAAATCTCTGAAAACCTCATCAATCGTCATGTTTTCGGTCATTTTCATACTCAGAAACTCAGTTTTCAATCTTTCCATCTCATACTCAGAACAATACTGCTCCCGAACCTTAGCAGCGAACTGTTCCCAAGTTATCTGACTGATCTGTTCTTTGGGTAAATATGCAGTGATAGAGTCCCACCATTCCATTGCTTCACCCTTGAGAAGCCTACTAGCAAACAGTACCATAGATTCAGGCTCACAAAAACATGCTTCCAACGCTCTCTCTACTTCTCTTAGCCAATTAAGGGTCATTGTAGGGTTTGTGTGACCACTGTACTCAGGAGGTTTGCAGTCCATAAACTGTTTATAGGTACACTTCCTTCTTGTCTCAGGGACTTGAAATGGGTACATCATTTGATTAGGAAAAGTCTGGTTAAACGGAAATGGCATTTGATAGTTTTGATAGGTATTTTGTGGAAATTGTGACTGAGAACTGCCACCGGCTTGATTATAAAAATTAGGAGGAAAGGTTCTGTTCAACGCAGTGGTATTTGGGTTCCATTGCGCCCGTTCTTGTTCTAATTCCTTAATTTTCTCCTGAGCTTCTAGTAACCGACTTTGAAGTTCTATTACTTCTTGAGAAGTTTCTTCTTCTGAAGACACATGTCCATCTTCGTCAGGGCTCTAAAAGTACCAGTTCCAGGGACAGTGGGGCCAGTAGTGTTAGCTTCGTTATCTGCCATTACTGCACTGCCACAACACTCACACCAAAGCTTAGTATAAACTCTGTTAGTACTAACAACTAACACATAACCTATCCTAATACTCACTTAACCCATCCCCAGCATGTTATGTTTGACATGACTCTTCTAAGTTTGGGAACATGACATGTAGATCACAATGCACATGCTGCCAAACTCAGCTCTGATACCAACTTGTGACACCGCTATATTTTTTTTATACGTGGCGGAAGCATAATATTAATTAATTACGATATCAACATTTGTACAAACCGATGTCACGTGTCATTAAAACAATTTACGTATTAATAGGAAGAGACGTAAATACATTCTGTTTTCAAAGGTACACGGTTCATATTCTAAAAGACCACATCAGAGTTAACCCTGTCAAACATAACATCATCATGCCCGTCTTCTCCCAAAAGCACTATCTACAAAAGCTAACAACCTGCAGGGAGGAGATGGAGGGGAATTAGCACGAAGCTAAGTGAGTACGACTAACTACAGGCCATAGTATACATAAGTGTTATACTAATCATGTCACTTAGTCTAACACACAAACATCACCCAAGTGCCGTCTACAGAGACTCTGGCGGCTCGGCCAAACCATTAACCACCAGCTGATCGGACTGGGGCTTACCAGAAGTTCCTCCACCACCGTATGTATATACATAATCCACACGCGACGGACGCGTCATTCACATATATATACACCACGGCTGTCTAGGCCACCACATGAGGAACCCAACCCGCAGGTTGATCTCTCCTACCTAGGCCACCACACAATAGGGACGCAGTGGGCTCCAGCAGACAAGCATCAACCAACATGCAGTCATCACAATGCACCAACTATCCACAACAATAAGTATATCTAACAAGCATGGCAGTCATAATATAACATGCTACTATATACTATATACTCCAGTTAGTCCCACTCACAGATTACCAGCAAACGAGAAGGTGTTCAGCTATCTAATCACTGAACCTTCTCTTTCTCCTTTTCTCCTGAGAAATACATATACACGAGTTAGTTTATGTCCATAAACACCAAATAACACAATACAGAAAATTTTGTCAGAAAACTGTCCGCTAAAAATTTTCTCCTTAACACTTGTGCACTTTCAAAATTTACATCATAAACATCAAAATACAAACGGGCAGCATAACGGCTAAAATCAACACTTAGGTAAAATATTCGGCCCTGGATACTCAGTCGGTCGACTGACACTGACAGTCGGTCGACTGTCTACACAATCGGTCGACTGACCTTCTCAGTCGGTCGACTCACTTGGTATTACATCAATCGGCCGAATGTAAATCTCAGTCGGTCGGTTGTCTTCGTTAATCGGCCGGTTCAGCCCTCAGTCGGTCGGTTGTCTTCGTTAATCGGCCGGTTCAGCCCTCAGTCGGTCGACTGTCGACCGACAGTCGGCCGACTGTGTTCATCTTCATCAGAAACTGAACAAAAGCTACGGACTTCAAGCTAAATTCACCAAATCTTGATCTAGAGCTCGTTTTCGACACCAAAACTTGCCACAACTCAATTACTACATGTTATAGACTATAAACCCACAAAGTTTTGACCATAACAACATCAAATCCATGGATTTTGACACAAAATCAAGCTTTTTACAAAACTTACACAAAACTATGAATTTAACCATGAATTGAACACAAAAACACATGTTTCTTACCTTGTTAGAATCAGTAGACAACAAGGAACAAGATTCCAAGATCAATTTGAGCTCAAGAACAAGTTTTGATGATTAGGGTTTCAAAGGAGAAAGAATTAGGTACGGGGTATTATTTTGGGAAGGATCTGGAAAAATGCAAGAGAGAGACAGCACTAGTTACCTAATTTAGGTTAATTCCCACACTGTGTGACACACGGGTATTTATCAGTTATCTGATATCTTTCGTACATCATTTGGAGACCCAAACAAAGTCCAAATTAAATAAACAAACCTGTTCTGTGACCCTTGTCACAAACTGGTCCTAACCACATCATTATTTAATAATAAATATTAAATAAAAATAAAAACATATAATAACGCAATACAAACTTAAGGGCAAAATAGTAATCTTACAACTAGGCCCGATTGAGGATGTTACAAATCTACCCCCCTTAAGAAGATTCCGTCCTCAGAATCTGGTCAAGGTCAAACAAATGGGGATAGTGCGTTCTCATTAACTCCTCGGTTTCCCACGTCAGGTTGGAACCTAAACTATGTCGCCACTCTACTAACACCATTGGAATCAGCTTCCTTCTTAACTTGGTGACTTTATTATCTACTATCTTAATCGGCTCTTCCACTAATTTCTTAGTCAAATCAACTTTCAAGTCTTTCAATGGAAGAATCTGACTTTCATCGTCTACTTTGCACTTTCTCAGATAGCACACATTGAATGTGTTGTGAATTCCTGCTAACTCTGATGGAAGATCTAAAACAACAGTCTGATCATTCAAAATTTCTTTAATTGGAAATGGCCCAATAAACCTCGGAGCTAGTTTACCACGTTTACCAAATCTGATCACTCCCTTCCACGGTGAAACTTTCAGATAAACACGATCACCTACATTAAATGTCACCGGACGTCTGCGCGGATCAGCATATACCTTTTGTCGATCTCTAGCTGCCTTTAATTTCTCACGTGCAATTTCAACTTTTTCTGCAGTTATCTGAACAATCTCGGGACCGGAAAATTGTTTCTCACCTGCTTCTAAACAACACGTAGGAGTTCTGCATTTTTGACCATATAACATTTCATACGGTGGCATTCCGATACTCGAATGATATGAATTGTTGTAAGCAAACTCTATCAATGGAAGATGTGAATCCCAAGAACCACCATATTCTAAGACACATGCTCTTAACATATCTTCTAATGTCTGAATTGTCCGTTCACTCTGACCGTCTGTCTGTGGATGATATGATGTACTCAGATTTACACGTGTACCCAAATTTTGTTGTAAACTGTTCCAGAAGTTCGATACAAACCTAGTATCTCTGTCGAAAACTATAGACAATGGTACCCCATGTCGACTAACGATCTCTTTCAAGTACAATTCTGCCAAATCACTCAACGAGGCTGTTTCACGAGTAGCTAAAAAGTGAGCACTCTTTGTTAAACGATCCACAATCACCCAGATCATGTCGTGTCCTTTCTGGGTTCGGGGTAACTTGGTTACAAAATCCATCGTTATATGATCCCATTTCCACTGAGGAATTTCTAACTGTCTTAGAGATCCATACGGTTTCTGATGTTCTGCCTTAACTTGCGCACAAATATGACATTTTTCGACAAAATTTGCAACATCTGTCTTCATTGTCGGCCACCAATACAATATTTTCAAGTCTCTATACATCTTTGTACTACCTGGATGCACTGATAATCTCGATTTATGTGCTTCAGTAAGGATTAAATCCCTCAAATCTCCAAGCATAAGCACCCAAATTCGATCTTTATAGGTTTTTAATCCTCTAGAATCATTGCATAGGTCAAATTTTCTTTTAGTCATTTGTTCAGTCTTTAGGTTTTCGTCATTCAAAGCTACTAACTGAACGGTTTTCAATCGATCAATCAAGTCTAAAACTATTTCAATTCTCATAAATCTAACATTTTCGATGGTTTTCTTGCGACTCAGAGCATCTGCGACCACATTTGCTTTACCTGGATGGTACTTAATCTCACAATCATAGTCTTTAATCAATTCTAAACATCGACGTTGACGCATATTTAATTCTTTCTGCGAAAAGATATATTGAAGACTCTTATGATCTGTATAGATTTCACAATGTGTACCATACAAATAATGTCTCCAAAGCTTCAAAGTAAACACAACTGCAGTTAACTCTAAATCGTGAGTAGGGTAGTTTCGTTCATGATTCTTCAACTGTCGTGAAGCATACGCTATAACTTTATTTCTCTGCATCAAAACGCAACCCAGACCTGCACATAACGCATCGCAGTAGACCATAAAATCTTCTGTTCCCTCTGGTAAAGCTAAAATCGGCGCTTGACATAACAACTGTTTGAGAGTCTGAAAAGCCTTTTCTTGTTCATCAGTCCATCGAAAGGCTACATCTTTTCTAGTTAACTTATTCAATGGACCTGCTATTTTAGAGAAGCCTTTGATAAATCGGCGGTAATAACCTGCTAAACCCAGAAAACTCTTAATTTCTGTCGGCGTTTTCGGTGAGTTCCAATTCATTACGGCCTCTATCTTAGACTGATCTACTTTAATACCCTGTTCACAAATCACATGACCCAAAAACTGTACTTCCCGCCACCAAAATTCACATTTGGAGAACTTAGCGTACAATTGTTCCTGTTTCAAAAGTTCTAACATCAACCTCAGATGCGTAGCATGATCTTTCTCGGTTTTCGAATATATCAAGATATCATCTATGAAGACAATCACAAACTTGTCAAGATACTGATGACACACCCTGTTCATTAAATCCATAAACACTGCTGGCGCGTTTGTTAACCTGAATGGCATAACTAAAAATTCATAATGACCATATCTAGTTCTAAACGCTGTTTTCGGTATATCACTCTCTGCAACACGTACCTGGTGATACCCTGAACGTAAATCAATCTTTGAAAAGTAGGAAGCACCCTGTAACTGATCAAATAAGTCATCTATTCTTGGTAACGGATACTTATTCTTGATTGTTCTCTTGTTTAAATCACGATAATCTATACACATACGAAGCGACCCATCTTTCTTTTTCACAAACAACACAGGAGCACCCCACGGTGAAGAACTTGGTCGGATAAACCCCTTATCTAACAATTCCTGAATCTGAGACATCATTTCTCGGATTTCTGATGGAGCTAATCTGTAAGGAGCTTTTGCAACTGGTGTAGCACCTGGAACCAAATCGATTTTATACTTTACTTCACGTACTGGAGGTAACCCTGGTAAATCATCTGGAAATACTTCTGGAAATTCTGACACAATGGGAATATCGGTCACCTGCTTCTTCTCTTTCTTAACATCAATCACGTAGGCTAAGAATGAATCACACCCTTTAGTTATCGACTTCTGAGCTTTCATTAGGGAAACCATAGGGAAGTTAAATCCACTGCGCTCTCCCCTAGCTATCACTCGGGATCCGTCGGCCAAACGGAAAGAAATCATCTTCTTATCACACTTAATATTAGCCCTATTAGCTCTTAACCAATTCATGCCTATGACTACATCAAAGCTAGGTATAGGCATCAACAAACAGGTTAAAGGAAAGGAATGGCCGTCAATTTCGATGGTAATTCCAGACACATATGATGTGCACGGAACCATTTTACCATCAGCTACTTCTATTCCCAAAGGCGCATCTAACATTCTAACAGGCAACTTCAACTTATCACAGAAGCCTAAGGACATAAAAGATCGATTCGCTCCTGAATCAAATAACACTCGAGCTGGCAAGGAATTAACCAAGAACATACCGGTAATGACGTCATCGGTAGTGGTTGCAGTGTCTACCGTCATCTGAAATGCCCTTGCCTCTGCTGTTGAAGGATTCTTTCTCTTCTGCCCGGCGGTAGAAGCAGAAGATCCCCCAGAAGTTGCTGACCTCCCCCCTGACCCTGCCCCAGAACCGGCTCTCGAAGCGGATGGACAATTCGCTGATCTATGACCTACCTGATGACAAGTCCAACACACATCGGACTTAAAGGAACAAGTTGTTGTTTCATGACCTAGTACTCCACATCTCAAGCATCTTCGGGTCATTGGTGAACATGGACCCGCATGAGTCGACTTACAAACATTACACCAACCAGACTGACTAGAACCCGATCCACTCATACCAGACTTACTTCTCTGTTTAATCCCACCTGACTTCTTACCACGAAAACCAGATTGCTTACTCGACTGCTGAGTCGACTGTCCACCTGATTGACCTTCTGATTTACCCCCAAAAGGTCCACCTTTTGAACTTTCTCTTTTCGCTGCCATTATATCACCTTCTGTAACTTTAGCCATCTCATGAGCCTGTGCCAATGAGGTTGCAAATCTTGCAACTGTCCTATATTCTGGCCTAATCACCCGCATAAAATGCTGAATCTTATCTTTCTCAGTTGGTACCCACTGTTGAACAAACCTTAACTTCGATGTAAAATCTCTGAAAACCTCATCAATCGTCATGTTTTCGGTCATTTTCATACTCAGAAACTCAGTTTTCAATCTTTCCATCTCATACTCAGAACAATACTGCTCCCGAACCTTAGCAGCGAACTGTTCCCAAGTTATCTGACTGATCTGTTCTTTGGCTAAATATGCAGTGATAGAGTCCCACCATTCCATTGCTTCACCCTTGAGAAGCCTACTAGCAAACAGTACCATAGATTCAGGCTCACAAAAACATGCTTCCAACGCTCTCTCTACTTCTCTTAGCCAATTAAGGGTCATTGTAGGGTTTGTATGACCACTGTACTCAGGAGGTTTGCAGTCCATAAACTGTTTATAGGTACACTTCCTTCTTGTCTCAGGGACTTGAAATGGGTACATCATTTGATTAGGAAAAGTCTGGTTAAACGGAAATGGCATTTGATAGTTTTGATAGGTATTTTGTGGAAATTGTGACTGAGAACTGCCACCGGCTTGATTATAAAAATTAGGAGGAAAGGTTGTGTTCAACGCAGTGGTATTTGGGTTCCATTGCGCCCGTTCTTGTTCTAATTCCTTAATTTTATCCTGAGCTTCTAGTAACCGACTTTGAAGTTCTATTACTTCTTGAGAAGTTTCTTCTTCTGAAGACACATGTCCATCTTCGTCAGGGGCTCTAAAAGTACCAGTTTCAGGGACAGTGGGGCCAGTAGCGTTAGCTTCGTTATCTGCCATTACTGCACTACCACAACACTCACACCAAAGCTTAGTATAAACTCTGTTAGTACTAACAACTAACACATAACCTGTCCTAATACTCACTTAACCCATCCCCAGCATGTTATGTTTGACATGACTCTTCTAAGTTTGGGAACATGACATGTAGATCACAATGCACATGCTGCCAAACTCAGCTCTGATACCAACTTGTGACACCGCTATATTTTTTTTATACGTGGCGGAAGCATAATATTAATTAATTACGATATCAACATTTGTACAAACCGATGTCACGTGTCATTAAAACAATTTACGTATTAATAGGAAGAGACGTAAATACATTCTGTTTTCAAAGGTACACGGTTCATATTCTAAAAGACCACATCAGAGTTAACCCTGTCAAACATAACATCATCATGCCCGTCTTCTCCCAAAAGCACTATCTACAAAAGCTAACAACCTGCAGGGAGGAGATGGAGGGGAATTAGCACGAAGCTAAGTGAGTACGACTAACTACAGGCCATAGTATACATAAGTGTTATACTAATCATGTCACTTAGTCTAACACACAAACATCACCCAAGTGCCGTCTACAGAGACTCTGGCGGCTCGGCCAAACCATTAACCACCAGCTGATTGGACTGGGGCTTACCAGAAGTTCCTCCACCACCGTATGTATATACATAATCCACACGCGACGGACGCGTCATTCACATATATATACACCACGGCTGTCTAGGCCACCACATGAGGAACCCAACCCGCAGGTTGATCTCTCCTACCTAGGCCACCACACAATAGGGACGCACTGGGCTCCAGCAGACAAGCATCAACCAACATGCAGTCATCACAATGCACCAACTATCCACAACAATAAGTATATCTAACAAGCATGGCAGTCATAATATAACATGCTACTATATACTATATACTCCAGTTAGTCCCACTCACAGATTACCAGCAAACGAGAAGGTGTTCAGCTATCTAATCACTGAACCTTCTCTTTCTCCTTTTCTCCTGAGAAATACATATACACGAGTTAGTTTATGTCCATAAACACCAAATAACACAATACAGAAAATTTTGTCAGAAAACTGTCCGCTAAAAATTTTCTCCTTAACACTTGTGCACTTTCAAAATTTACATCATAAACATCAAAATACAAACGGGCAGCATAACGGCTAAAATCAACACTTAGGTAAAATATTCGGCCCTGGATACTCAGTCGGTCGACTGACACTGACAGCCGGTCGACTGTCTACACAATCGGTCGACTGACCTTCTCAGTCGGTCGACTCACTTGGTATTACATCAATCGGCCGAATGTAAATCTCAGTCGGTCGGTTGTCTTCGTTAATCGGCCGGTTCAGCCCTCAGTCGGTCGGTTGTCTTCGTTAATCGGCCGCTTCAGCCCTCAGTCGGTCGGTTGTCTTCGTTAATCGGCCGGTTCAGCCCTCAGTCGGTTGACTGTCGACCGACAGTCGGCCGACTGTGTTCATCTTCATCAGAAACTGAACAAAAGCTACGGACTTCAAGCTAAATTCACCAAATCTTGATCTAGAGCTCGTTTTCGACACCAAAACTTGCCACAACTCAATTACTACATGTTATAGACTATAAACCCACAAAGTTTTGACCATAACAACATCAAATCCATGGATTTTGACACAAAATCAAGCTTTTTACAAAACTTACACAAAACTATGAATTTAACCATGAATTGAACACAAAAACACATGTTTCTTACCTTGTTAGAATCAGTAGACAACGAGGAACAAGATTCCAAGATCAATTTGAGCTCAAGAACAAGTTTTGATGATTAGGGTTTCAAAGGAGAAAGAATTAGGTACGGGGTATTATTTTGGGAAGGATCTGGAAAAATGCAAGAGAGAGACAGCACTAGTTACCTAATTTAGGTTAATTCCCACACTGTGTGACACACGGGTATTTATCAGTTATCTGATATCTTTCGTACATCATTTGGAGACCCAAACAAAGTCCAAATTAAATAAACAAACCTGTTCTGTGACCCTTGTCACAAACTGGTCCTAACCACATCATTATTTAATAATAAATATTAAATAAAAATAAAAGCATATAATAACGCAATACAAACTTAAGGGCAAAATAGTAATCTTACAACTAGGCCCGATTGAGGATGTTACAAATCTACCCCCCTTAAGAAGATTCCGTCCTCGGAATCTGGTCAAGGTCAAACAAATGGGGATAGCGCGTTCTCATTAACTCCTCGGTTTCCCACGTCAGGTTGGAACCTAAACTATGTCGCCACTCTACTAACACCATTGGAATCAGCTTCCTTCTTAACTTGGTGACTTTATTATCTACTATCTTAATCGGCTCTTCCACTAATTTCTTAGTCAAATCAACTTTCAAGTCTTTCAATGGAAGAATCTGACTTTCATCGTCTACTTTGTACTTTCTCAGATAGCACACATTGAATGTGTTGTGAATTCCTGCTAACTCTGATGGAAGATCTAAAACAACAGTCTGATCATTCAAAATTTCTTTGATTGGAAATGGCCCAATAAACCTCAGAGCTAGTTTACCACGTTTACCAAATCTGATCACTCCCTTCCACGGTGAAACTTTCAGATAAACACGATCACCTACATTAAATGTCACCGGACGTCTGCGCGGATCAGCATATACCTTTTTTCGATCTCTAGCTGCCTTTAATTTCTCACGTGCAATTTCAACTTTTTCTGCAGTTATCTGAACAATCTCGGGACCTGTAAATTGTTTCTCGCCTGCTTCTAACCAACACATAGGAGTTCTGCATTTTCGACCATATAACATTTCATACGGTGGCATTCCGATACTCGAATGATATGAATTGTTGTAAGCAAACTCTATCAATGGAAGATGTGAATCCCAAGAACCACCATATTCTAAGACACATGCTCTTAACATATCTTCTAATGTCTGAATTGTCCGTTCACTCTGACCGTCTGTCTGTGGATGATATGATGTACTCAGATTTACACGTGTACCCAAATTTTGTTGTAAACTGTTCCAGAAGTTCGATACAAACCTAGTATCTCTGTCGAAAACTATAGACAACGGTACACCATGTCGACTAACGATCTCTTTCAAGTACAATTCTGCCAAATCACTCAACGAGGCTGTTTCACGAGTAGCTAAAAAGTGAGCACTCTTTGTTAAACGATCCACAATCACCCAGATCATGTCGTGTCCTTTCTGGGTTCGGGGTAACTTGGTTACAAAATCCATCGTTATATGATCCCATTTCCACTGAGGAATTTCTAACTGTCTTAGAGATCCATACAGTTTCTGATGTTCTGCCTTAACTTGCGCACAAATATTGTGATGACCCGGAAATTTCCGATCAAATTTAAACTTTAATCTTTATATATATCCGACACGATAAGCAAAATCTGTAATGTTGAGTCTCGAAAGTTTTGAAACTATATTTCTGTAATCAAATATCATTTGACCATGCCAAACGATTCACGAACAATTATGTGTAAATAAATATATATATATATACATATACATATGTCTGATTTTAAATTGAGTTATATTAATGAAACATTGAACGGATTAGTTATTATGAATATAAGATATGAGATCTATTTTATGAATTTGGAATGCTATCAAGGTATTGAATGAATAATACTTTACATGAACGTATTTGTTCGATGTAAGTTAGTCGACGAGATTAAAAGATAATAACAAATGATTGAATCATCAAATACATTGAATTAGGATTACGAGTCTCGGTTATGAGGTCCACTTTGAATTAGAGAACTCTTACTTTTAACGGTATTCGGAAATAATGGTGAAGTGATCTTTGAATAAGAACAAAGTGTCATTATTGAGGATTAGACAGAAGTTAGTGGAGGTTTGAATTTCATAAAACGTTTTGATTTAAACTAATATTATTATATATGTTTTGATAAATAATGAGACTAGGATTTATAAAAGGAAATGATCAAAATACTTAAAAGATAAAGTTACACTTTAAGTGGGATAGTTTTTAATTAATTTAAGTCTAGTTATTAATAAAGGTATATGTCACAAAACGTTTAATTTAAAATAAAATATTTTGACAAACAACGAGACTTTGATTTATAGAAGAAAATGACCACAACGCTCAACTTTACAAGTTATATTTTTATAAAGGTAAATTATTGTTATGTAAGTCTAATTTTTGTAAAAGGTACACGTCACGCAACATAAAAGGCTAGTTTTCTAAACATACGAAAGTGCGCCCGAAAAACTGAAAGTGGTACATGAGTCGTGAGATCACGACCGTGTCATTTTTGTAAAAATTATATTTTTACCATGAGCGTAAATATAATATAATATTTAATTAATTCTAAAGATTTAATATATTATATATTAATTAATATATACATAAACTTATATGTGTAAAAGAAAATAGATGTCGACAAGATTTGAAAATGGATACCAGTTGGTGGAAGTGGTCATGCGACCACATGAAGTAACACCACACTTGTATAAAGCTTGCAAGCTTGATTAGTTTACACACACATATACGTTCATTATATTACTCCCTCTTCTCTTATAAATTTTATTATTTATATTATTATTATTATTATTATTAAGATTAATTATTATTATTAATCTTATTAATATTATTATTAAACTTAATATTATTATTAGTAGGATTAATATTATTATTTATACATAAAATATTACGACGAGGTCATGAGCGGGTCATTTCAAAATGAGTTTTATGAGTAGGATAGGGCTAGGGAAATTATGAGTTATGGCTATGGAGGTGATGGGTATTGTTCATGGGTATGCTTGTGAGGTCAAACTTGTGTTTGTCAACTCCGTTGTGTCTACGTACCTTTCCTGCAATATTGAATCTCAATATTGATACGTGAGTACTCCTAATTTAATTTTTACATATTAATAGTGTATCCCTGACTAGTGCTCGAGAAAATAGGATTATGCATGCTTGTACTTTTGATATTGCCCTTAGATAGGTTATGATGAATCTTAAAGGTTGTTATACTAGAGATGAGATAAGGTATAAGATATGCATGTCTTTGGAAAGCTAGCAAAAATTAAAAACTTTTCATTTAGATATCGAATGGATTCGATGAACGGTTAGAAAGTTATGAATTAAACAATTAATTTCGTAATTAAAAATGCTGTTAATAATTAGTGAACTAATTTTCTGGGTAATAAAAAGTGGTTATTTGGATTCTACTCGTCGAGTAGATGAATTTTCATATAAAGCACGTCTCGTTTCGTTGAACGGTTGTCAAGTTATGGATAAAAGAAGTTTTGTAAATTTTGATGAAACGTCGATACGGAAACTGAAATTCTCGATGATCTGCGTTGTTTCAGATTAAAACAAAAATACCACTGAATTCTTTGCTGTAAGGTCTAACAAACGACTCTGGCCGTTTGTCAATTTGAGTCTCGACGATTTTTCTAAAAATCGTCAATATTGACTGTTTGATCACATTTTAAAATTCTAAAAAGAGCTGAAACTTTTTATTAAAAATGTCAGTTTTGTATCAGTTGTCATGGTCGGCCTGATGTATGTTTACTTTTACCAAAAATCATGTTATATCTTTGTGGTAACGAGAATTTGAAGGCTTTGACCGTTTGTCAATCCGAGTTTCGAGGAATTTTCTAAAAATCTCCAAAGTAGGCTACTCGGTCACTTTTGTAAATTTTATTAAAGCTGAAAAATTAACTTTGAAACGCCGAAATCGCGTTGGCAACTACGAGTTGTCTAGTTTTAGTTTACTTCTGTAAAATTTATGCTTAATCTTTTTGGTAATGTGTAACTTTTATCCTTGGACCGTTTATCAATCGGAGTTCCGTTAATTTTTCTAAAAATCGCTGAAGTGGTCGTTTAGTCATGTTTGACCGAAAAATCTTTTTTTTTGTATAAGTTATTGTATTTTTGCATGCGACCTCGTTTTTACTTTAACCTTTGACTTTTGACCTAACTGAGCATGGGTAATATAACATGTTACTATACTGTTGAGTCAGACTCGAGCATTAGGATTGTGGTACACTATGACTTGGCCTAAATTGTTAGACAAATATTGACCGTCATATAAATATATATAATTAATATAAGTTCGTGAATCCGAGGCCAACCCTACACTTGTTCAATGATGTTATATGTATTTTTACTACAAAATACAGTATGGTGAGTTTCATTTGCCTTTTTTACCCTTTATATTTTTGGGACTGAGAATACATGCGCTTTTATAAATGTTTGACGAAATAGACACAAGTAATTGAAACTACATTCTATGGTTGAATTATCGAAATCGAATATGCCCCTTTTTATTAAAGTCTGGTAATCTAAGAATTAGGGAACAGACACCCTAATTGACGCGAATCCTAAAGATAGATCTATTGGGCCTAACAAACCCCATCCAAAGTACCGGATGCTTTAGTACTTCGAAATTTATATCATGTCCGAAGGAGGATCCCGGAATGATAGGGGATATTCTTATATGTATCTAGTTAATGTCGGTTACCAGGTGTTCACCATATGAATGATTATTTTTGTCTCTATGCATGGGACGTATATTTATGAGAACTGGAAATGAAATTCTTGTGGTCTATTAAAATGATGGAAATAAATGATTATGATAAACTAATGAACTCACCAACCTTTTAGTTGACACTTTAAAGCATGTTTATTCTCAGGTGTTAAAGAAATCTTCCGCTGTGCATTTGCTCATTTTAAAGATATTACTTGGAGTCTTTCATAGCATATTTCGAAGAACGTTGCATTCGAGTCATTGAGTTCATCAAAGATTATTATTAATCAATTTATAGTTGGATAGTGGATATTATGAAATGGTATGCATGCCTGTCAATTTTTGATGTAAAGAAAGTTTGTCTTTTAAAAACAAATGCAATGTTTGTAAAATGTATCATATAGAGGTCAAATACCTCGCAATGTAATCAACTATTGTGAATCGTTTATAATGTATATGAACGGGTCCTTTCAGTTGGTATCAGAGCGGTGGTCTTAGCGAACCAGGTCTGCATTAGTGTGTCTAACTGATAAGTCGTTAGGATACATTAGTGAGTCTGGACTTCGACCGTGTCTGCATGTCAAAAGTTTTTGCTTATCATTTGTGTCAAAAATCACTTGCTTATCATCCTTAAGACTAGACGCGTTTTCCTGCATTTATTACATAATAGTGTATAGACGAATTCTTGTCTTAGCATATCTATCACTGTGAACTTTGACTAACATCTTTCAAAGATTATCCGAAATCTATGGGATTTTGGTATTATATATACATATGTAAATTATGTATTGAGGAATACCAAATCTAAATTCTACAATCTATTTCATACCAAAATTCTTTCTCTGATCATACGAGATGGATCCCTCAACTAGTTCGAACTCCTCAGATTCCGACAGTTATGCCGATATGGAATTCCACTCAAGCTCCGAAAATAGTGTTACCGGAATGGATCAACCAATCAGCCATCATCTATTCTGGATGAAATGGGGATGGGTTCGTAGCCTCCTCAATTATTGGAGACAAGAAGAAGGTGATCCTTTCCATCCACCAAATTGCCCTATTGGCGATGAACCTGAAGCACTTACCGGCGAACCTGTTCGTGAAACCATTTTCTCTCTCATTTCCAGAGTATCTCGTCATGATTATATCCTACATCAAATCCTAGATTTTATTTATCCGCTCATCCCAACCGACAATCATCCCGGTGTACTAGCAGAAGTTAATGAACTTTGTGCACGCGTGACGGCTTTGGAGCTTATGGTGCAAGGATTACAAACACCATCAGCAGCACCAGCAGCATAATCAGTACCGCCAGTAACATCAACATCGCAAACCTCAATACTCTAGACATCAGCAGCATCACCGGCATCAACGGTATCACCATCATTAACACCAACAGTACCATTACCATCATCAACAATCACATTCGCATCACACACCTCAACATCATAATCTATACCTCGGATATCAACATCACACGCATCATAGATACCAAGGAGTACCAACAACAACAAACGATGAAGTATTGATTCATAACTTCATCGGAGGAATAATCTACGGCGATTATGTAATCTCTAAAGTCTTAGAGATTATCAAATTCCACCCTAACCCTAAATCAGATGAGTGAACCAAAATGAGTCAAGGAAGAATCGAAACCCTAACAAGGATGGTGCGCGATTTACTTGTTATACAAGCATCACTAGCAATTACCGGAAGTATCATCAGCAGCAACAGTACCGTTAGCATCACCAGTATAGTCAGTAACGTCAGCATCGTCAGAATCAGCAACACCTATGACATCACAAATCCCATCAGTTCAAGAATCACTGTGGAAATCGTTACCAATCAACAACGAATATGTTGTATCAACGAGTTATATAGTATTAACTCATTCCTTCTGAAGAATTGTTATATATTTTATATATATGAATTCTGGAATTATAATAAATCTTTTTGTACTAAGCTATTAAGTATGAATTGAAAAAGAGTAGATACAACTCGTTTAAATTCATATTACTAATATCTTATGATGTACATCCTTCATTAACAACTTAATCATCGTTAACCACAATCTCTGTTTCAATCTAATGAACTCCGGTTCATAATAAATCAAGTGTATCATTCAATAACATGTTTGATTATACACTTTCATCTTCGATATACCCGAAATTTACGGGAAAACAATATTCGTATCTTGTGAAGTTAGCAAGAGTTCTATGAGCATCAGCATGATTCACTAAAAAAAAAATATACATATAAACATTGAAGCATTGATTACATTAGTGAAATACTTTGCAAAGATTATGTAATCTCTAATGTTTTAGAGAAAATTCATTTCTAATTCAATCCGAAAATCAAATGAGCTTAGTATGATATTAACTCATTGAATCTGTACTACATCTGAAGAAAATATACCCACATATATTTTCATAAAGATTGTAATGAGAATTCTTGTTCAAAATATTATTTGTGAAATTTTTTTTTACGGGTAGGTAATACCCGAGAGATATTGAAATTCACAATTAATATATTACAATCTTTGAATCTGATTCAGCAATTACCAACTGTATTCACTGCACTCTCAACAATATACATTCTTTCGTAAAAATCAAAATAGCTATTCTCATCCAAATTTGATTACATATTCTAATTTTGACAAATCAAAATCCAAGTCAAGAGTTAACAGAAGACATCACTCTTAGAATTCCTACATCTATCAAAGTCATACTTTGAATTCAAAACTGTGACAGAACATCATTTTTTTTTGTAATACTCAGAAGTATATGAAAATTATTCAGGATTCAAGACGATTTCATCATTTGGATATTGACTATGACAATCTGCATTTAAAACCCTTCGAAATTCTGGAAGACACTTCAAACATTAAACAATCGAGATGATGATCCAACCACACACTACCCGAAGTCTTGTACCTGAAAAGTTCTCGAAACTAGGGTCGTAGTTTGACACGTACCCGCCTCGAATTCTTTATCATTTATTAGCAAAAACAACTTTACGATTCCTTTCAAAATAGTCAATTTTGTCACAGCTCCAGCAAGTCAATTTCGACTTCGCAGTCGGACTAGCCTTATTCTAACCTCGATAGATATGTTGCCCATTCGTCATTGTTACTAGGGGAACCTTTCATATTCCACCATACTACCACCAGCGTTTAATCATCTAAAAACACGATTCTTCTGAACCCACCTCGGATTGATAATTAGTGATTCAGATATTATAGCATTAAATGCAGAGGAAACATAAAATGGTAGAAGGTTTAAACGGTCAAAAGTTTGATGATAAAAGATAGTGAGTTGGTAAAGCTCAGAAAAAGAAAGGATTTGGTACTGAAAAACGGATTGAGCAAAGTATGAAGGAAGCCGTGGACAAATCATAGAGACTGAATCTTCCTTCAAAGAATCCAAATAAATCAGTGCCTGCTGAACTCGTTAGCAAACACCTTACTTCTTATTCTAAACCTTCACAGACAGATATTCTTCATCATCATCATATCTTAAATATTATAAGATATCTTCGTATCTTCCATTATACATATTCTCCATATCTTTGGAGATATTTTCACAACTATTCTTATCAAGTATCATTTATCTCTCCGTAATATCTGCAACATAAAAGAAACTGTGTTAGTTTCTAAATTCTGAAAAATTCGAATATGAATGTTTTTGAAGTAGTGTTGGGAACTGATGCATGAGTTAGTATAATATAATGACACTTGATCAACGTCATTATATTACAGTAATGCATGCTGAGTTTCTAATGGACGTGATGATTCACAGGACATACCGTCATCATGTATCATTTACACGACTCTTACATTCTATCTAATCTCTAAATATATCAAGAAAATATTTCTTGATGATTCAGTCTTTTCCAGGGTATTCTGGTAATTTAACAAATCTGGATTTACCATTACCCTTTCCTTCTTAGAACAATTACTATATTCCTTCTTAAATCCATACATATGAATTCCGGACCATTACAAGAGCTATTTAATCGCAAGAAGAAGAAACGAAAGGACAAAGCTTCGAAATGGAAATGTGGGGTATAAACTGCAGCAAATAGAAGAGAGCATTAACTATGGATGATGATGATTATAGAAGACAGAAGCAGGGACATCGAAATATCAGGGAAGATATAAAAATCTAGCAACAATCCAAAAAAAAAAAAAATTTACAAACCGTATATATCGATGCATATAGCAACGTAAAGACACGGGAGAACTAAAAACACTATAAACCCTAGAGTATAGTAAAAGTAAATAGATTCTTCTGGTGGCAGATTAAAAAGAAGAATGACGGATATGAACGTTAAGAGGATATCAAGAATCAGGATGGGATGGAGCATATTAACGAATGTTTTAAAATATGAATTGAGGAAGAAAGAATAGAGGGTGTGATTCGTAAGGAAATGGAGAAGGCAGATTTATAGGGAAATATCCGACAGAACAATCGAGGCAGATTATCGCGTTCAACCAAAGAAGATCTAAATCTCCTTAATTATCGAAGAATCAAATCTTATTATGAAGATTTCTTCTAAATTCCTTAAATTCCGGAAATCAATCTTGAATACGCCGCCGGTTAAGTCAAACCTGCATTTATTCATTTTTCACTCTTTTGCGATAGCGTCACTTATACTCTTCGCATAATCAAATTGGGTTATCTATAGTACTCAATGATGATAAAACTCTATGTATCAGTTTACATTCGTCATAATAACATTCATACTGTTAGCCATGACGACCTCTATCAAATTTCGGGACGAAATTTCTTTTAACGGGTAGGTAATGTGATGACCCGGAAATTTACGATCAAATTTAAACTTTAATCTTTATATATATCCGACACGATAAGCAAAATCTGTAATGTTGAGTCTCGAAAGTTTTGAAACTATATTTCTGTAATCAAATATCCTTTGACCATGCCAAACGATTCACGAACAATTATGTGTAAATAAATATATATATATATACATATACATATGTCTGATTTTAAATTGAGTTATATTAATGAAACATTGAACGGATTAGTTATTATGAATATAAGATATGAGATCTATTTTATGAATTTGGAATGCTATCAAGGTATTGAATGAATAATACTTTACATGAACGTATTTGTTCGATGTAAGTTAGTAGACGAGATTAAAAGATAATAACAAATTATTGAATCAACAAATACATTGAATTAGGATTACGAGTCTCGGTTATGAGGTCCACTTTGAATTAGAGAACTCTTACTTTTAACGGTATTCGGAAATAATGGTGAAGTGATCTTTGAATAAGAACAAAGTGTCATTATTGAGGATTAGACAGAAGTTAGTGGAGGTTTGAATTTCATAAAACGTTTTGATTTAAACTAATATTATTATATATGTTTTGATAAATAATGAGACTAGGATTTATAAAAGGAAATGATCAAAATACTTAAAAGATAAAGTTACACTTTAAGTGGGATAGTTTTTAATTAATTTAAGTCTAGTTATTAATAAAGGTATATGTCACAAAACGTTTAATTTAAAATAAAATATTTTGACAAACAACGAGACTTTGATTTATAGAAGAAAATGACCACAACGCTCAACTTTACAAGTTATATTTTTATAAAGGTAAATTATTGTTATGTAAGTCTAATTTTTGTAAAAGGTACACGTCACGCAACATAAAAGGCTAGTTTTCTAAACATACGAAAGTGCGCCCGAAAAACTGAAAGTGGTACATGAGTCGTGAGATCACGACCGTGTCATTTTTGTAAAAATTATATTTTTACCATGAGCGTAAATATAATATAATATTTAATTAATTCTAAAGATTTAATATATTATATATTAATTAATATATACATAAACTTATATGTGTAAAAGAAAATAGATGTCGGCAAGATTTGAAAATGGATACCAGTTGGTGGAAGTGGTCATGCGACCACATGAAGTAACACCACACTTGTATAAAGCTTGCAAGCTTGATTAGTTTACACACACATATACGTTCATTATATTACTCCCTCTTCTCTTATAAATTTTATTATTTATATTATTATTATTATTATTATTATTATTAAGATTAATTATTATTATTAATCTTATTAATATTATTATTAAACTTAATATTATTATTAGTAGGATTAATATTATTATTTATACATAAAATATTACGACGAGGTCATGAGCGGGTCATTTCAAAATGAGTTTTATGAGTAGGATAGGGCTAGGGAAATTATGAGTTATGGCTATGGAGGTGATGGGTATTGTTCATGGGTATGCTTGTGAGGTCAAACTTGTGTTTTTCAACTCCGTTGTGTCTACGTACCTTTCCTGCAATATTGAATCTCAATATTGATACGTGAGTACTCCTAATTTAATTTTTACATATTAATAGTGTATCCCTGACTAGTGCTCGAGAAAATAGGATTATGCATGCTTGTACTTTTGATATTGCCCTTAGATAGGTTATGATGAATCTTAAAGGTTGTTATACTAGAGATGAGATAAGGTATAAGATATGCATGTCTTTGGAAAGCTAGCGAAAAATTAAAAACTTTTCATTTAGATATCGAATGGATTCGATGAACGGTTAGAAAGTTATGAATTAAACAATTAATTTCGTAATTAAAAATGCTGTTAATAATTAGTGAACTAATTTTCTGGGTAATAAAAAGTGGTTATTTGGATTCTACTCGTCGAGTAGATGAATTTTCATATAAAGCACGTCTCGTTTCGTTGAACGGTTGTCAAGTTATGGATAAAAGAAGTTTTGTAAATTTTGATGAAACGTCGATACGGAAACTGAAATTCTCGATGATCTGCGTTGTTTCAGATTAAAACAAAAATACCACTGAATTCTTTGCTGTAAGGTCTAACAAACGACTCTGGCCGTTTGTCAATTTGAGTCTCGACGATTTTTCTAAAAATCGTCAATGTTGACTGTTTGGTCACATTTTAAAATTCTAAAAAGAGCTGAAACTTTTTATTAAAAATGTCAGTTTTGTATCAGTTGTCATGGTCGGCCTGATGTATGTTTACTTTTACCAAAAATCATGTTATATCTTTATGGTAACGAGAATTTGAAGGCTTTGACCGTTTGTCAATCCGAGTTTCGAGGAATTTTCTAAAAATCTCCAAAGTAGGCTACTCGGTCACTTTTGTAAATTTTATTAAAGCTGAAAAATTAACTTTGAAACGCCGAAACCGCGTTGGCAACTACGAGTTGTCTAGTTTTAGTTTACTTCTGTAAAATTTATGCTTAATCTCTTTGGTAATGTGTAACTTTTATCCTTGGACCGTTTATCAATCGGAGTTCCGTTAATTTTTCTAAAAATCGCTGAAGTGGTCGTTTAGTCATGTTTGACCGAAAAATCTTTTTTTTTGTATAAGTTATTGTATTTTTGCATGCGACCTCGTTTTTACTTTAACCTTTGACTTTTGACCTAACTGAGCATGGGTAATATAACATGTTACTATACTGTTGAGTCAGACTCGAGCATTAGGATTGTGGTACACTATGACTTGGCCTAAATTGTTAGACAAATATTGACCGTCATATAAATATATATAATTAATATAGGTTCGTGAATCCGAGGCCAACCCTACACTTGTTCAATGATGTTATATGTATTTTTACTACAAAATACAGTATGGTGAGTTTCATTTGCCTTTTTTACCCTTTATATTTTTGGGACTGAGAATACATGCGCTTTTATAAATGTTTGACGAAATAGACACAAGTAATTGAAACTACATTCTATGGTTGAATTATCGAAATCGAATATGCCCCTTTTTATTAAAGTCTGGTAATCTAAGAATTAGGGAACAGACACCCTAATTGACGCGAATCCTAAAGATAGATCTATTGGGCCTAACAAACCCCATCCAAAGTACCGGATGCTTTAGTACTTCGAAATTTATATCATGTCCGAAGGAGGATCCCGGAATGATAGGGGATATTCTTATATGTATCTAGTTAATGTCGGTTACCAGGTGTTCACCATATGAATGATTATTTTTGTCTCTATGCATGGGACGTATATTTATGAGAACTGGAAATGAAATTCTTGTGGTCTATTAAAATGATGGAAATAAATGATTATGATAAACTAATGAACTCACCAACCTTTTGGTTGACACTTTAAAGCATGTTTATTCTCAGGTGTTAATGAAATCTTCCGCTGTGCATTTGCTCATTTTAAAGATATTACTTGGAGTCTTTCATAGCATATTTCGAAGAACGTTGCATTCGAGTCATTGAGTTCATCAAAGAATATTATTAATCAATTTATAGTTGGATAGTGGATATTATGAAATGGTATGCATGCCTGTCAATTTTCGATGTAAAGAAAGTTTGTCTTTTAAAAACAAATGCAATGTTTGTAAAATGTATCATATAGAGGTCAAATACCTCGCAATGTAATCAACTATTGTGAATCGTTTATAATGTATATGAACGGGTCCTTTCAAATATGACATTTTTCGACAAAATTTGCAACATCTGTCTTCATTGTCGGCCACCAATACAATATTTTCAAGTCTCTATACATCTTTGTACTACCTGGATGCACTGATAATCTCGATTTATGCGCTTCAGTAAGGATTAAATCCCTCAAATCTCCAAGCGTAGGCACCCAAATTCGATCTTTATAGGTTTTTAATCCTCTAGAATCATTGCATAGGTCAAATTTTCTTTTAGTCATTTGTTCAGTCTTTAGGTTTTCGTCATTCAAAGCTACTAACTGAACGGTTTTCAATCGATCAATCAAGTCTAAAACTATTTCAATTCTCATAAATCTAACATTTTCGATGGTTTTCTTGCGACTCGGAGCATCTGCGACCACATTTGCTTTACCTGGATGGTACTTAATCTCACAATCATAGTCTTTAATCAATTCTAAACATCGACGTTGACGCATATTTAATTCTTTCTGCGAAAAGATATATTGAAGACTCTTATGATCTGTATAGATTTCACAATGTGTACCATACAAATAATGTCTCCAAAGCTTCAAAGCAAACACAACTGCAGTTAACTCTAAATCGTGAGTAGGGTAGTTTCGTTCATGATTCTTCAACTGTCGTGAAGCATACGCTATAACTTTATTTCTCTGCATCAAAACGCAACCCAGACCTGCACATGACGCATCGCAGTAGACCATAAAATCTTCTGTTCCCTCTGGTAAAGCTAAAACCGGCGCTTGACATAACAACTGTTTGAGAGTCTGAAAAGCCTTTTCTTGTTCATCAGTCCATCGAAAGGCTACATCTTTTCTAGTTAACTTATTCAATGGACCTGCTATTTTAGAGAAGCCTTTGATAAATCGGCGGTAATAACCTGCTAAACCCAGAAAACTCTTAATTTCTGTCGGCGTTTTCGGTGAGTTCCAATTCATTACGGCCTCTATCTTAGACTGATCTACTTTAATACCCTGTTCACAAATCACATGACCCAAAAACTGTACTTCCCGCCACCAAAATTCACATTTGGAGAACTTAGCGTACAATTGTTCCTGTTTCAAAAGTTCTAACATCAACCTCAGATGCGTAGCATGATCTTTCTCGGTTTTCGAATATATCAAGATATCATCTATGAAGACAATCACAAACTTGTCAAGATACTGACGACACACCCTGTTCATTAAATCCATAAACACTGCTGGCGCGTTTGTTAACCCGAATGGCATAACTAAAAATTCATAATGACCATATCTAGTTCTAAACGCTGTTTTCGGTATATCACTCTCTGCAACACGTACCTAGTGATACCCTGAACGTAAATCAATCTTTGAAAAGTAGGAAGCACCCTGTAACTGATCAAATAAGTCATCTATTCTTGGTAACGGATACTTATTCTTGATTGTTCTCTTGTTTAAATCACGATAATCTATACACATACGAAGCGACCCATCTTTCTTTTTCACAAACAACACAGGAGCACCCCACGGTGAAGAACTTGGTCGGATAAACCCCTTATCTAACAATTCCTGAATCTGAGACATCATTTCTCGGATTTCTGATGGAGCTAATCTGTAAGGAGCTTTTGCAACTGGTGTAGCACCTGGAACCAAATCGATTTTATACTTTACTTCACGTACTGGAGGTAACCCTGGTAAATCATCCTGAAATACTTCTGGAAATTCTGACACAATGGGAATATCGGTCACCTGCTTCTTCTCTTTCTTAACATCAATCACGTAGGCTAAGAATGAATCACACCCTTTCGTTATCGACTTCTGAGCTTTCATTAGGGAAACCATAGGGAAGTTAAATCCACTGCGCTCTCCCCTAGCTATCACTCGTGATCCGTCGGCCAAACGGAAAGAAATCATCTTCTTATCACACTTAATATTAGCCCTATTAGCTCTTAACCAATTCATGCCTATGACTACATCAAAGCTAGGTATAGGCATCAACAAACAGGTTAAAGGAAAGGAATGGCCGTCAATTTCGATGGTAATTCCAGACACATATGATGTGCATGGAACCATTTTACCATCAGCTACTTCTATTCCCAAAGGCGCATCTAACATTCTAACAGGCAACTTCAACTTATCACATAAGCCTAAGGACATAAAAGATCGATTCGCTCCTGAATCAAATAACACACGAGCTGGCAAGGAATTAACCAAGAACATACCGGTAATGACGTCATCAGTAGTGGTTGCAGTGTCTACCGTCATCTGAAACGCCCTTGCCTCTGCTGTTGAAGGATTCTTTCTCTTCTGCCCGGCGGTAGAAGCAGAAGATCCCCCAGAAGTTGCTGACCTCGCCCCTGACCCTGCCCCAGAACCGGCTCTCGAAGCGGATGGACAATTCGCTGATCTATGACCTACCTGATGACAAGTCCAACACACATCGGACTTAAAGGAACAAGTTGTTGTTTCATGACCTAGTACTCCACATCTCAAGCATCTTCGGGTCATTGGAGAACATGGACCGGCATGAGTCGACTTACAAAAATTACACCAACCAGACTGACTAGAACCCGATCCACTCATACCAGACTTACTTCTCTGTTTAATCCCACCTGACTTCTTACCACGAAAACCAGATTGCTTACTCGACTGCTGAGTCGACTGTCCACCTGATTGACCTTCTGATTTACCCCCAAAAGGTCCACCTTTTGAACTTTCTCTTTTCGCTGCCATTATATCACCTTCTGTAACTTTAGCCATCTCATGAGCCTGTGCCAATGAGGTTGCAAATCTTGCAGCTGTCCTATATTCTGGCCTAATCACCCGCATAAAATGCTGAATCTTATCTTTCTCAGTTGGTACCCACTGTTGAACAAACCTTAACTTCGATGTAAAATCTCTGAAAACCTCATCAATCGTCATGTTTTCGGTCATTTTCATACTCAGAAACTCAGTTTTCAATCTTTCCATCTCATACTCAGAACAATACTGCTCCCGAACCTTAGCAGCGAACTGTTCCCAAGTTATCTGACTGATCTGTTCTTTGGGTAAATATGCAGTTATAGAGTCCCACCATTCCATTGCTTCACCCTTGAGAAGCCTACTAGCAAACAGTACCATAGATTCAGGCTCACAAAAACATGCTTCCAACGCTCTCTCTACTTCTCTTAGCCAATTAAGGGTCATTGTAGGGTTTGTGTGACCACTGTACTCAGGAGGTTTGCTGTCCATAAACTGTTTATAGGTACACTTCCTTCTTGTCTCAGGGACTTGAAATGGGTACATCATTTGATTAGGAAAAGTCTGGTTAAACGGAAATGGCATTTGATAGTTTTGATAGGTATTTTGTGGAAATTGTGACTGAGAACTGCCACCGGCTTGATTATAAAAATTAGGAGGAAAGGTTGTGTTCAACGCAGTGGTATTTGGGTTCCATTGTGCCCGTTCTTGTTCTAATTCCTTAATTTTCTCCTGAGCTTCTAGTAACCGACTTTGAAGTTCTATTACTTCTTGAGAAGTTTCTTCTTCTGAAGACACATGTCCATCTTCGTCAGGGGCTCTAAAAGTACCAGTTCCAGGGACAGTGGGGCCAGTAGCGTTAGCTTCGTTATCTGCCATTACTGCACTACCACAACACTCACACCAAAGCTTAGTATAAACTCTGTTAGTACTAACAACTAACACATAACCTGTCCTAATACTCACTTAACCCATCCCCAGCATGTTATGTTTGACATGACTCTTCTAAGTTTGGGAACATGACATGTAGATCACAATGCACATGCTGCCAAACTCAGCTCTGATACCAACTTGTGACACCGCTATATTTTTTTTTATACGTGGCGGAAGCATAATATTAATTAATTACGATATCAACATTTGTACAAACCAATGTCACGTGTCATTAAAACAATTTACGTATTAATAGGAAGAGACGTAAATACATTCTGTTTTCAAAGGTACACGGTTCATATTCTAAAAGACCACATCAGAGTTAACCCTGTCAAACATAACATCATCATGCCCGTCTTCTCCCAAAAGCACTATCTACAAAAGCTAACAACCTGCAGGGAGGAGATGGAGGGGAATTAGCACGAAGCTAAGTGAGTACGACTAACTACAGGCCATAGTATACATAAGTGTTATACTAATCATGTCACTTAGTCTAACACACAAACATCACCCAAGTGCCGTCTACAGAGACTCTGGCGGCTCGGCCAAACCATTAACCACCAGCTGATCGGACTGGGGCTTACCAGAAGTTCCTCCACCACCGTATGTATATACATAATCCACACGCGACGGACGCGTCATTCACATATATATACACCACGGCTGTCTAGGCCACCACATGAGGAACCCAACCCGCAGGTTGATCTCTCCTACCTAGGCCACCACACAATAGGGACGCACTGGGCTCCAGCAGACAAGCATCAACCAACATGCAGTCATCACAATGCACCAACTATCTACAACAATAAGTATATCTAACAAGCATGGCAGTCATAATATAACATGCTACTATATACTATATACTCCAGTTAGTCCCACTCACAGATTACCAGCAAACGAGAAGGTGTTCAGCTATCTAATCACTGAATCTTCTCTTTCTCCTTTTCTCCTGAGAAATACATATACACGAGTTAGTTTATGTCCATAAACACCAAATAACACAATACAGAAAATTTTGTCAGAAAACTGTCTGCTAAAAATTTTCTCCTTAACACTTGTGCACTTTCAAAATTTACATCATAAACATCAAAATACAAACGGGCAGCATAACGGCTAAAATCAACACTTAGGTAAAATATTCGGCCCTGGATACTCAGTCGGTCGACTGACACTGACAGTCGGTCGACTGTCTACACAATCGGTCGACTGACCTTCTCAGTCGGTCGACTCACTTGGTATTACATCAATCGGCCGAATGTAAATCTCAGTCGGTCGGTTGTCTTCGTTAATCGGCCGGTTCAGCCCTCAGTCGGTCGGTTGTCTTCATTAATCGGCCGCTTCAGCCCTCAGTCGGTCGGTTGTCTTCGTTAATCGGCCGGTTCAGCCCTCAGTCGATCGAATGTCGACCGACAGTCAGCCGACTGTGTTCATCTTCATCAGAAACTGAACAAAAGCTATGGACTTCAAGCTAAATTCACCAAATCTTGATCTAGAGCTCGTTTTCGACACCAAAACTTGCCACAACTCAATTACTACATGTTATAGACTATAAACCCACAAAGTTTTGACCATAACAACATCAAATCCATGGATTTTGACACAAAATCAAGCTTTTTACAAAACTTACACAAAACTATGAATTTAACCATGAATTGAACACAAAAACACATGTTTCTTACCTTGTTAGAATCAGTAGACAACAAGGAACAAGATTCCAAGATCAATTTGAGCTCAAGAACAAGTTTTGATGATTAGGGTTTCAAAGGAGAAAGAATTAGGTACGGGGTATTATTTTGGGAAGGATCTGGAAAAATGCAAGAGAGAGACAGCACTAGTTACCTAATTTAGGTTAATTCCCACACTGTGTGACACACGGGTATTTATCAGTTATCTGATATCTTTCGTACATCATTTGGAGACCCAAACAAAGTCCAAATTAAATAAACAAACCTGTTCTGTGACCCTTGTCACAAACTGGTCCTAACCACATCATTATTTAATAATAAATATTAAATAAAAATAAAAGCATATAATAACGCAATACAAACTTAAGGGAAAAATAGTAATCTTACAACTAGGCCCGATTGAGGATGTTACAAATCTACCCCCTTAAGAAGATTCCGTCCTCGGAATCTGGTCAAGGTCAAACAAATGGGGATAGCGCGTTCTCATTAACTCCTCGGTTTCCCACGTCAGGTTGGAACCTAAACTATGTCGCCACTCTACTAACACCATTGGAATCAGCTTCCTTCTTAACTTGGTGACTTTATTATCTACTATCTTAATCGGCTCTTTCACTAATTTCTTAGTCAAATCAACTTTCAAGTCTTTTAATGGAAGAATCTGACTTTCATCGTCTACTTTTCACTTTCTCAGATAGCACACATTGAATGTGTTGTGAATTCCTGCTAACTCTGATGGAAGATCTAAAACAACAGTCTGATCATTCAAAATTTCTTTGATTGGAAATGGCCCAATAAACCTCGGAGCTAGTTTACCACGTTTACCAAATCTGATCACTCCCTTCCACGGTGAAACTTTCAGATAAACACGATCACCTACATTAAATGTCACCGGACGTCTGCGCGGATCAGCATATACCTTTTGTCGATCTCTAGCTGCCTTTAATTTCTCACGTGCAATTTCAACTTTTTCTGCAGTTATCTGAACAATCTCGGGACCTGCAAATTGTTTCTCGCCTGCTTCTAACCAACACGTAGGAGTTCTGCATTTTCGACCATATAACATTTCATACGGTGGCATTCCGATACTCGAATGATATGAATTGTTGTAAGCAAACTCTATCAATGGAAGATGTGAATCCCAAGAACCACCATATTCTAAGACACATGCTCTTAACATATCTTCTAATGTCTGAATTGTCCGTTCACTCTGACCGTCTGTCTGTGGATGATATGCTGTACTCAGATTTACACGTGTACCCAAATTTTTTTGTAAACTGTTCCAAAAGTTCGATACAAACCTAGTATCTCTGTCGAAAACTATAGACAACGGTACACCATGTCGACTAACGATCTCTTTCAAGTACAATTCTGCCAAATCACTCAACGAGGCTGTTTCACGAGTAGCTAAAAAGTGAGCACTCTTTGTTAAACGATCCACAATCACCCAGATCATGTCGTGTCCTTTTTGGGTTCGGGGTAACTTGGTTACAAAATCCATCGTTATATGATCCCATTTCCACTGAGGAATTTCTAACTGTCTTAGAGATCCATACGGTTTCTGATGTTCTGCCTTAACTTGCGCACAAATATGACATTTTTCGACAAAATTTGCAACATCTGTCTTCATTGTCGGCCACCAATACAATATTTTCAAGTCTCTATACATCTTTGTACTACCTGGATGCACTGATAATCTCGATTTATGCGCTTCAGTAAGGATTAAATCCCTCAAATCTCCAAGCATAGGCACCCAAATTCGATCTTTATAGGTTTTTAATCCTCTAGAATCATTGCATAGGTCAAATTTTCTTTTAGTCATTTGTTCAGTCTTTAGGTTTTCGTCATTCAAAGCTACTAACTGAACGGTTTTCAATCGATCAATCAAGTCTGAAACTATTTCAATTCTCATAAATCTAACATTTTCGATGGTTTTCTTGCGACTCAGAGCATCTGCGACCACATTTTCTTTACCTGGATGGTACTTAATCTCACAATCATAGTCTTTAATCAATTCTAAACATCGACGTTGACGCATATTTAATTCTTTCTGCGAAAAGATATATTGAAGACTCTTATGATCTGTATAGATTTCACAATGTGTACCATACAAATAATGTCTCCAAAGCTTCAAAGCAAACACAACTGCAGTTAACTCTAAATCGTGAGTAGGGTAGTTTCGTTCATGATTCTTCAACTGTCGTGAAGCATACGCTATAACTTTATTTCTCTGCATCAAAACGCAACCCAGACCTGCACATGACGCATCGCAGTAGACCATAAAATCTTCTGTTCCCTCTGGTAAAGCTAAAACCGACGCTTGACATAACAACTGTTTGAGAGTCTGAAAAGCCTTTTCTTGTTCATCAGTCCATCGAAAGGCTACATCTTTTCTAGTTAACTTATTCAATGGACCTGCTATTTTAGAGAAGCCTTTGATAAATCGGCGGTAATAACCTACTAAACCCAGAAAACTCTTAATTTCTGTTGGCGTTTTCGGTGAGTTCCAATTCATTACGGCCTCTATCTTAGACTGATCTATTTTAATACACTGTTCACAAATCACATGACCCAAAAACTGTACTTCCCGCCACCAAAATTCACATTTGGAGAACTTAGCGTACAATTGTTCCTGTTTCAAAAGTTCTAACATCAACCTCAGATGCGTAGCATGATCTTTCTCGGTTTTCGAATATATCAAGATATCATCTATGAAGACAATCACAAACTTGTCAAGATACTGACGACACACCCTGTTCGTTAAATCCATAAACACTGCTGGCGCGTTTGTTAACCCGAATGGCATAACTAAAAATTCATAATGACCATATCTAGTTCTAAACGCTGTTTTCGGTATATCACTCTCTGCAACACGTACCTGGTGATACCCTGAACGTAAATCAATCTTTGAAAAGTAGGAAGCACCCTGTAACTGATCAAATAAGTCATCTATTCTTGGTACGGATACTTATTCTTGATTGTTCTCTTGTTTAAATCACGATAATCTATACACATACGAAGCGACCCATCTTTCTTTTTCACAAACAACACAGGAGCACCCCACGGTGAAGAACTTGGTCGGATAAACCCCTTATCTAACAATTCCTGAATCTGAGACATCATTTCTCGGATTCCTGATGGAGCTAATCTGTAAGGAGCTTTTGCAACTGGTGTAGCACCTGGAACCAAATCGATTTTATACTTTACTTCACGTACTGGAGGTAACCCTGGTAAATCATCCGGAAATACTTCTGGAAATTCTGACACAATGGGAATATCGGTCACCTGCTTCTTCTCTTTCTTAACATCAATCACGTAGGCTAAGAATGAATCACACCCTTTCGTTATCGACTTCTGAGCTTTCATTAGGGAAACCATAGGGAAGTTAAATCCACTGCGCTCTCCCCTAGCTATCACTCGGGATCCGTCAGCCAAACGGAAAGAAATCATCTTCTTATCACACTTAATATTAGCCCTATTAGCTCTTAACCAATTCATGCCTATGACTACATCAAAGCTAGGTATAGGCATCAACAAACAGGTTAAAGGAAAGGAATGGCCGTCAATTTCGATGGTAATTCCAGACACATATGATGTGCATGGAACCATTTTACCATCAGCTACTTCTATTCCCAAAGGCGCATCTAACATTCTTACAGGCAACTTCAACTTATCACAGAAGCCTAAGGACATAAAAGATCGATTCGCTCCTGAATCAAATAACACACGAGCTGGCAAGGAATTAACCAAGAACATACCGGTAATGACGTCATCGGTAGTGGTTGCAGTGTCTACCGTCATCTGAAACACCCTTACCTCTGCTGTTGAAGGATTCTTTCTCTTCTGCCCGGCGGTAGAAGCAGAAGATCCCCCAGAAGTTGCTGACCTCGCCCCTGACCCTGCCCCAGAACCGGCTCTCGACGCGGATGGACAATTCGCTGATCTATGACCTACCTGATGACAAGTCCAACATACATCGGACTTAAAGGAACAAGTTGTTATTTCATGACCTAGTACTCCACATCTCAAGCATCTTCGGGTCATTGGAGAACATGGACCGGCATGAGTCGACTTACAAACATTACACCAACCAGACTGACTAGAACCCGATCCACTCATACCAGACTTACTTCTCTGTTTAATCCCACCTGACTTCTTACCACGAAAACCAGATTGCTTACTCGACTGCTGAGTCGACTGTCCACTTGATTGACCTTCTGATTTACCCCCAAAAGGTCCACCTTTTGAACTTTCTCTTTTCGCTGCCATTATATCACCTTCTGTAACTTTAGCCATCTCATGAGCCTGTGCCAATGAGGTTGCAAATCTTGCAACTGTCCTATATTCTGGCCTAATCACCCGCATAAAATGCTGAATCTTATCTTTCTCAGTTGGTACCCACTGTTGAACAAACCTTAACTTCGATGTAAAATCTCTGAAAACCTCATCAATCGTCATGTTTTCGGTCATTTTCATACTCAGAAACTCAGTTTTCAATCTTTCCATCTCATACTCAGAACAATACTGCTCCCGAACCTTAGCAGCGAAATGTTGAATGATCTGTTCTTTGGGTAAATATGCAGTGATAGAGTCCCACCATTCCATTGCTTCACCCTTGAGAAGCCTATTAGCAAACAGTACCATAGATTCAGGCTCACAAAAACATGCTTCCAACGCTCTCTCTACTTCTCTTAGCCAATTAAGGGTCATTGTAGGGTTTGTGTGACCACTGTACTCAGGAGGTTTGCAGTCCATAAACTGTTTATAGGTACACTTCCTTCTTGTCTCAGGGACTTGAAATGGGTACATCATTTGATTAGGAAAAGTCTGGTTAAACGGAAATGGCATTTGATAGTTTTGATAGGTATTTTGTGGAAATTGTGACTGAGAACTGCCACCGGCTTGATTATAAAAATTAGGAGGAAAGGTTGTGTTCAACGCAGTGGTATTTAGGTTCCATTGCGCCCGTTCTTGTTCTAATTCCTTAATTTTCTCCTGAGCTTCTAGTAACCGACTTTGAAGTTCTATTACTTCTTGAGAAGTTTCTTCTTCTGAAGACACATGTCCATCTTCGTCAGGGGCTCTAAAAGTACCAGTTCCAGGGACAGTGGGGCCAGTAGCGTTAGCTTCGTTATCTGCCATTACTGCACTACCACAACACTCACACCAAAGCTTAGTATAAACTCTGTTAGTACTAACAACTAACACATAACCTGTCCTAATACTCACTTAACCCATCCCCAGCATGTTATGTTTGACATGACTCTTCTAAGTTTGGGAACATGACATGTAGATCACAATGCACATGCTGCCAAACTCAGCTCTGATACCAACTTGTGACACCGCTATATTTTTTTTTTATACGTGGCGGAAGCATAATATTAATTAATTACGATATCAACATTTGTACAAACCGATGTCACGTGTCATTAAAACAATTTACGTATTAATAGGAAGAGACGTAAATACATTCTGTTTTCAAAGGTACACGGTTCATATTCTAAAAGACCACATCAGAGTTAACCCTGTCAAACATAACATCATCATGCCCGTCTTCTCCCAAAAGCACTATCTACAAAAGCTAACAACCTGCAGGGAGGAGATGGAGGGGAATTAGCACGAAGCTAAGTGAGTACGACTAACTACAGGCCATAGTATACATAAGTGTTATACTAATCATGTCACTTAGTCTAACACACAAACATCACCCAAGTGCCGTCTACAGAGACTCTGGCGGATCGGCCAAACCATTAACCACCAGCTGATCGGACTGGGGCTTACCAGAAGTTCCTCCACCACCGTATGTATATACATAATCCACACGCGACGGACGCGTCATTCACATATATATACACCACGGCTGTCTAGGCCACCACATGAGGAACCCAACCCGCAGGTTGATCTCTCCTACCTAGGCCACCACACAATAGGGATGCACTGGGCTCCAGCAGACAAGCATCAACCAACATGCAGTCATCACAATGCACCAACTATCTACAACAATAAGTATATCTAACAAGCATGGCAGTCATAATATAACATGCTACTATATACTATATACTCCTGTTAGTCCCACTCACAGATTACCAGCAAACGAGAAGGTGTTCAGCTATCTAATCACTGAACCTTCTCTTTCTCCTTTTCTCCTGAGAAATACATATACACGAGTTAGTTTATGTCCATAAACACCAAATAACACAATACAGAAAATTTTGTCAGAAAACTGTCCGCTAAAAATTTTCTCCTTAACACTTGTGCACTTTCAAAATTTACATCATAAACATCAAAATACAAACGGGCAGCATAACGGCTAAAATCAACACTTAGGTAAAATATTCAGCCCTGGATACTCAGTCGGTCAACTGACACTGACAGTCGGTCGACTGTCTACACAATCGGTCGACTGACCTTCTCAGTCGGTCGACTCACTTGGTATTACATCAATCGGCCGAATGTAAATCTCAGTCGGTCGGTTGTCTTCGTTAATCGGCCGGTTCAGCTCTCAGTCGGTCAGTTGTCTTCGTTAATCGGCCGCTTCAGCCCTCAGTCGGTCTGTTGTCTTCGTTAATCGGCCGGTTCAGCCCTCAGTCGGTCGACTGTCGACCGACAGTCGGCCGACTGTGTTCATCTTCATCAGAAACTGAACAAAAGCTACGGACTTCAAGCTAAATTCACCAAATCTTGATCTAGAGCTCATTTTCGATACCAAAACTTGCCACAACTCAATTACTACATGTTATAGACTATAAACCCACAAAGTTTTGACCATAACAACATCAAATCCATGGATTTTGACACAAAATCAAGCTTTTTACAAAACTTACACAAAACTATGAATTTAACCATGAATTGAACACAAAAACACATGTTTCTTACCGTGTTAGAATCAGTAGACAACAAGGAACAAAATTCCAAGATCAATTTGAGCTCAAGAATAAGTTTTGATGATTAGGGTTTCAAAGGAGAAAGAATTAGGTACGGGGTATTATTTTGGGAAGGATCTGGAAAAATGCAAGAGAGAGACAGCACTAGTTACCTAATTTAGGTTAATTCCCACACTGTGTGACACACGGGTATTTATCAGTTATCTGATATCTTTCGTACATCATTTGGAGACCCAAACAAAGTCCAAATTAAATAAACAAACCTGTTCTGTGACCCTTGTCACAAACTGGTCCTAACCACATCATTATTTAATAATAAATATTAAATAAAAATAAAAGCATATAATAACGCAATACAAACTTAAGGGCAAAATAGTAATCTTACAACTAGGCCCGATTGAGGATGTTACAAATCTACCCCCTTAAGAAGATTCCGTCCTCGGAATCTGGTCAAGGTCAAACAAATGGGGATAGCGCGTTCTCATTAACTCCTCGGTTTCCCACGTCAGGTTGGAACCTAAACTATGTCGCCACTCTACTAACACCATTGGATTCAGCTTCCTTCTTAACTTGGTGACTTTATTATCTACTATCTTAATTGGCTCTTTCACTAATTTCTTAGTCAAATCAACTTTCAAGTCTTTCAATGGAAGAATCTGACTTTCATCGTCTACTTTGCACTTTCTCAGATAGCACACATTGAATGTGTTGTGAATTCCTGCTAACTCTGATGGAAGATCTAAAACAACAGTCTGATCATTCAAAATTTCTTTGATTGGAAATGGCCCAATAAACCTCGGAGCTAGTTTACCACGTTTACCAAATCTGATCACTCCCTTCCACGGTGAAACTTTCAGATAAACACGATCACCTACATTAAATGTCACCGGACGTCTGCGCGGATCAGCATATACCTTTTGTCGATCTCTAGCTGCCTTTAATTTCTCACGTGCAATTTCAACTTTTTCTGCAGTTATCTGAACAATCTCGGGACCTGCAAATTGTTTCTCGCCTGCTTCTAACCAACACGTAGGAGTTCTGCATTTTCGACCATATAACATTTCATACGGTGGCATTCCGATACTCGAATGATATGAATTGTTGTAAGCAAACTCTATCAATGGAAGATGTGAATCCCAAGAACCACCATATTCTAAGACACATGCTCTTAACATATCTTCTAATGTCTGAATTATCCGTTCACTCTGACCGTCTGTCTGTGGATGATATGCTGTACTCAGATTTACACGTGTACCCAAATTTTGTTGTAAACTGTTCCAGAAGTTCGATACAAACCTAGTATCTCTATCGAAAACTATAGACAACGGTACACCATGTCGACTAACGATCTCTTTCAAGTACAATTCTGCCAAATCACTCAACGAGGCTGTTTCACGAGTAGCTAAAAAGTGAGCACTCTTTGTTAAACGATCCACAATCACCCAGATCATGTCGTGTCCTTTTTGGGTTCGGGGTAACTTGGTTACAAAATCCATCGTTATATGATCCCATTTCCACTGAGGAATTTCTAACTGTCTTAGAGATCCATACGGTTTCTGATGTTCTGCCTTAACTTGCGCACAAATATGACATTTTTTGACAAAATTTGCAACATCTGTCTTCATTGTCGGCCACCAATACAATATTTTCAAGTCTCTATACATCTTTGTACTACCTGGATGCACTGATAATCTCGATTTATGCGCTTCAGTAAGGATTAAATCCCTCAAATCTCCAAGCATAGGCACCCAAATTCGATCTTTATAGGTTTTTAATCCTCTAGAATCATTGCATAGGTCAAATTTTCTTTTAGTCATTTGTTCAGTCTTTAGGTTTTCGTCATTCAAAGCTACTAACTGAACGGTTTTCAATCGATCAATCAAGTCTGAAACTATTTCAATTCTCATAAATCTAACATTTTCGATGGTTTTCTTGCGACTCAGAGCATCTGCGACCACATTTGCTTTACCTGGATGGTACTTAATCTCACAATCATAGTCTTTAATCAATTCTAAACATCGACGTTGACGCATATTTAATTCTTTCTGCGAAAAGATATATTGAAGACTTTTATGATCTGTATAGATTTCACAATGTGTACCATACAAGTAATGTCTCCAAAGCTTCAAAGCAAACACAACTGCAGTTAACTCTAAATCGTGAGTAGGGTAGTTTCGTTCATGATTCTTCAACTGTCGTGAAGCATACGCTATAACTTTATTTCTCTGCATCAAAACGCAACCCAGACCTGCACATGATGCATCGCAGTAGACCATAAAATCTTCTGTTCCCTCTGGTAAAGCTAAAACCGACGCTTGACATAACAACTGTTTGAGAGTCTGAAAAGCCTTTTCTTGTTCATCAGTCCATCGAAAGGCTACATCTTTTCTAGTTAACTTATTCAATGGACCTGCTATTTTAGAGAAGCCTTTGATAAATCGGCGGTAATAACCTGCTAAACCCAGAAAACTCTTAATTTCTGTCGGCGTTTTCGGTGAGTTCCAATTCATTACGGCCTCTATCTTAGACTGATCAACTTTAATACCCTGTTCACAAATCACATGACCCAAAAACTGTACTTCCCGCCACCAAAATTCACATTTGGAGAACTTAGCGTACAATTGTTCCTGTTTCAAAAGTTCTAACATCAACCTCAGATGCGTAGCATGATCTTTCTCGGTTTTCGAATATATCAAGATATCATCTATGAAGACAATCACAAACTTGTCAAGATACTGACGACACACCCTGTTCATTAAATCCATAAACACTGCTGGCGCGTTTGTTAACCCGAATGGCATAACTAAAAATTCATAATGACCATATCTAGTTCTAAACGCTGTTTTCGGTATATCACTCTCTGCAACACGTACCTGGTGATACCCTGAACGTAAATCAATCTTTGAAAAGTAGGAAGCACCCTGTAACTGATCAAATAAGTCATCTATTCTTGGTAACGGATACTTATTCTTGATTGTTCTCTTGTTTAAATCACGATAATCTATACACATACGAAGCGACCCATCTTTCTTTTTCACAAACAACACAGGAGCACCCCACGGTGAAGAACTTGGTCGGATAAACCCCTTATCTAACAATTCCTGAATCTGAGACATCATTTCTTGGATTTCTGATGGAGCTAATCTGTAAGGAGCTTTTGCAACTGGTGCAGCACCTGGAACCAAATCGATTTTATACTTTACTTCACGTACTGGAGGTAACCCTAGTAAATCATCCGGAATTACTTCTGGAAATTCTGACACAATGGGAATATCGGTCACCTGCTTCTTCTCTTACTTAACATCAATCACGTAGGCTAAGAATGAATCACACCCTTTCGTTATCGACTTCTGAGCTTTCATTAGGGAAACCATAGGGAAGTTAAATCCACTGTGCTCTCCCCTAGCTATCACTCGGGATCCGTCGGCCAAACGGAAAGAAATCATCTTCTTATCACACTTAATATTAGCCCTATTAGCTCTTAACCAATTCATGCCTATGACTACATCAAAGCTAGGTATAGGCATCAACAAACAGGTTAAAGGAAAGGAATGGCTGTCAATTTCGATGGTAATTCCAGACACATATGATGTGCATGGAACCATTTTACCATCAGCTACTTCTATTCCCAAAGGCGCATCTAACATTCTTACAGGCAACTTCAACTTATCACAGAAGCCTAAGGACATAAAAGATCGATTCGCTCCTGAATCAAATAACACACGAGCTGGCAAGGAATTAACCAAGAACATACCTGTAATGACGTCATCGGTAGTGGTTGCAGTGTCTACCGTCATCTGAAACGCCCTTGCCTCTGCTGTTGAAGGATTCTTTCTCTTCTGCCCAGCGGTAGAAGCAGAAGATCTCCCAGAAGTTGCTGACCTCGCCCCTGACCCTGCCCCAGAACTGGCTCTCGACGCGGATGGACAATTCGCTGATCTATGACCTACATGATGACAAGTCCAACACACATCGGACTTAAAGGAACAAGTTGTTGTTTCATGACCTAGTACTCCACATCTCAAGCATCTTCGGGTCATTGGAGAACATGGACCGGCATGAGTCGACTTACAAACATTACACCAACCAGACTGACTAGAACCCGATCCACTCATACCAGACTTACTTCTCTGTTTAATCCCACCTGACTTCTTACCACGAAAACCAGATTGCTTACTCGACTGCTGAGTCGACTGTCCACCTGATTGACCTTCTGATTTACCCCCAAAAGGTCCACCTTTTGAACTTTCTCTTTTCGCTGCTGTCATAACCCGTTCTTAACCGTAAGAACGTGTTAGATAACGTATGATTTCATTGCGAGGTATTGACCTCTATATGCGACATTTTTAAAAGAAAAACTGCATATATTATACATTACAAACCATGATTCTTATTTTTGATACAAGCTTTGGACGAAATAAAGATGATTATCGTTTAGCGATAATCTTCGACTTACAAACTTTACAAATGATGATAACAACACGATTTCTAGCATATTTTACAACACAAGTTCTTGGATATGCAGTTTTATTTTTGACACAAATATGCGTACGCAAGATCCTGCTCAAATTCAACATAATGCAGCGGAAACTTCTAATTATCACCTGAGAATAAACATGTTTAAAACGTCAACATAAAGTTGGTGAGATATAGGTTTAGTGCCGGCAGCAATATATATATAGACCACAAGATTTCGTATATAAACAGTTTAATAAAAATATTCTAAGTGGTTGAGCACTTGGTAACCATACTTAACATTTAATCACGTCGCATATTCCCTTTATTATGAAATCTTACTACACCGTACCAAGTGTAGTCACGAAACGAAGTACTGTGCAACCGTTGAATACTGGTCGTCCAGTTCGGTTGGGGTTGTCAGGCCCGATAGATCTATCAACAGGATTCGCGTTTACAATACCGCTGTAAATAACAGTTACCAAGCTACAGGGAAGTATGCCAGTGGTACAACTCAACGTAGAATATATTTTTCAGTTACTTGTGTCCATAACGTAAAACATAAAATACATGTATTCTCATCCCGAAATATTTAGAGTTTAAAAGTGGGACTATATACTCACTTTCGTCTTGAAGATATATATATAATTTGACTTGGTCTCCGGTTGATATCACGAACCTATCCATATATAATATATCAATACCTTTTCTTTTTAAACAAACGTCACATATATATACTTGTTATACTTTTAATACTTTGAATAATTCCTTAGTCCGTAGTTAGCAGTTCGTTGTTAGTAATTCAATTTTAATGGTTCATTTTTAGATGTTTAATATACCCGCAATGAAATAAATAAAACCCCCAACGAAATAAATAAAACCCCATCGTATATGTATTGGTCGAGATTAATCTTGACCCATGGTACTGGTGTTGTCAAATGACGTGTTGCGTACATAAAGTACCGGTGTTGTCAAATGACGTGTTGCGTACAATCATGGGATCTTATGATTAATCTTCTCGTGTTGTTTACGGGTGATCCTGAACCATATAAAATTGAATTATAAGTACATATATATAAAATATCATGTTAACTTAAAAAGATGTGATTTATTTAATTTTTTCCCAATTATTTTCGTGGCTAAACTAGTCTTGGATATCCGATTTTGTTTCGGTCATAGTTTCTTCGTTACAACTCCGTTTTCGTTGATTCAACTTGCCATCTCCTTGGATCGAGTCCCTCTTTAAGACTATGAACTGTAAATACCTTAGTTTGTATTCAAAATCACACGGCATAGGTCAAACTTTAGTGAAACTTATGAAGTTAATCATTTTCCATCATGTAAACAACCTCAAATGATTATTTTTCTAAAAATACTTATACTTTGAGTTAAATCATGAAATTTTTATGTGTTATCATATTCATAGTAAAAATCATTTTTCCAGAAAATAAACCTCCAATTCAAAGTTTAAGATGGTTTTTAATTATCCAACCCAAAACAGCCCCCGGTTGCACTCCGACGTCGTAAATTCAGTTTTTAAGGTGTTCTTTGAAAAACCAAGTTATACCTTGTTAAGTTAGCATATAATTAAGATATGTTACAGGTCTTGAAGTATTTTAAAAGTTAAGTTAGAAGGATCTATTTAGTTTGCGAACAAGTTTGAAATCATTCAAACTATGTTCTAGTTTATAAACTCTTATATATATAGCTTTAAATATATGAATTGAAAAAGAGTTGAAGTAGAGTTTTTACCTCAAGTTTAAAATGTAAAGTTGCTGGAAAGAAGTAGTAAAATAAAAGTTGAGAGAGTTCTTGCAAGTGTGTGTGAAAATTGGAAGTAAAATTTGGAAAATGAATGTGTAAAAATGAGTTAGAAATGGTGCTTATTTATAGGCTTGAAAATTTGGTTTTTAGTGAAAATATCTAAGATAAGTTAAAATTTATTATGTCATGAATGACATATTATTCCAATAATTGAAGATTTCTATTGGTATATACCAATAGTAAATACTTCTAGAAGCTGTGTATAGTACCCTAGATATACGTATAGGATTATTGAGGAAACGGAACGAGAATTCAAATATAACTATCTTTTGTAAATATACTTATATTGTTTTATGTATAAAAGCCCTTTAAAAATGATTAAATACATTACTTATACGATATATGTATAAACATTATAAATCATCAGTATTTATGTCAAATAACGTTACGTAGGTTATTGTTTTGAAAACTTAAGTTAGTAGTTTCAAAATATACTTATGACTTTTTGTTATTAATACAAAATGAGATATTAAAACATCCTTAGATCATGTTAAATATGTATGTATAATTATCATATATTGTATAGTTCGTGATATCATCGGTCAAACTAGACGGTCAAACGTTGTGTAAAACTCTTTTCAAAAACATAAGTCTCAACAATTTGGATTGCTTATCATGTTGGTAAGGTTTAATTTATGTAAATATTAATCTCATAAGTATAGAACGATCGGAAAAGTGCGGGTCGTTACAGTACCTACCTGTTAAATAAATTTCGTCCCGAAATTTTAAAATTGTACCTATTTTGCGTCATCGAGAAACAAGTGTGGATACTTTTGTTTCATCTGATCCTCTTGTTCCCAAGTAAACTCAGGACCTCTTCGAGCATTCCAACGAACCTTAACGATTGGTATGTTGCTCTGCTTGAGCTGTTTAACTTCACGATCCATGATTTCGATTGGTTCTTCGATGAATTGTAGTTTCTCATCGACATGGATTTCTTCAAGAGGAATGGTGAGGTCTTCCTTTGCAAGACACTTCTTAAGGTTTGAGACGTGAAAGGTATTGTGTACTCCGGCGAGTTGTTGCGGTAACTCGAGTCGATAAGCTACCGGTCCAATGCGTTCGATGATCTTGAACGGGCCTACATATCTTGGGTTCAGTTTACCTCTTTTACCGAAACGTATTACACCTTTCCAAGGTGACACCTTTAGCATAACCATGTCCCCAATCTGAAACTCTAATGGTTTCCTTCGGACATCGGCGTAGCTCTTTTGGCGACTTCGGGCTGTTTTCAATCTCTCCTTGATTTGTACTATCTTCTCAGTCGTTTCGTGTATGATCTCGGGACCAGTTAATTGTCGATCTCCTACTTCATTCCAACAGATAGGAGATCTACACTTCCTTCCATACAATGCTTCGAATGGTGCAGCTTTAATGCTTGCATGATAACTATTATTATACGAAAATTCTGCTAACGGTAGATACTTATCCCATCCGTTTCCAAAATCGATCACACATGCCCTGAGCATGTCTTCAAGAGTCTGAATCGTTCTTTCACTCTGCCCATCGGTTTGCGGATGATATGCGGTACTCATATCTAAACGAGTTCCTAGTGCCTCCTGCAGTGATTGCCAGAACTTTGAGGTAAATCTACTATCACGATCGGATATAATGGAAATAGGTATTCCATGCCTTGAAACAATTTCCTTTATATACAATCGTAATAGTTTCTCCATTCTATCCGTTTCCTTTATAGGCAAGAAATGTGCAGACTTGGTGAGACGATCAACAATCACCCAAATGGTGTCGTATCCCCAGGCAGTCTTTGGTAACTTCGTGATGAAATCCATGGTAATACCGTCCCATTTCCATTCTGGAATTTCTGGTTGTTGAAGTAACCCTGATGGCTTCTGGTGTTCTGCTTTGACTTTGGAACAAGTTAAACATTCCCCAACATATGTTGCAACGTCTGTCTTCAAATTAGGCCACCAATAATGCGTCTTAAGATCTTGGTACATCTTTCCAACTCCAGGATGTATCGAATATCTTGTCTTATGTGCCTCGTTCAATATCAACTTCCTTAATCCACCCAACTTCGGTACCCAAATACGATTTGCAAAATATCGAATTCCATCTTCCCGCATAACGAGTTGCTTCTCATACTTCTTCATTATTTCATTTCCTATATTTTCTTTAGTAAGTGCTTCTCGTTGAACTTCTTTGATTTGTGAGTTGAGATTCATGCGAATTTTTATGTTCATCGCTCGTACTCGAATTGGTTCTCGTTCCTTTCTGCTTAGAGCGTCGGCCACCACGTTCGCTTTCCCGGGATGATAACGAATTTCACAATCATAGTCATTTATTAACTCAACCCACCTACGTTGCCTCATGTTCAGCTGTTTTTGATCGAAAATATGTTGAAGGCTTTTATGATCAGTAAACACAGTGCATTTAACCCCATACAAGTAGTGTCTCCATATCTTCAATACAAACACGACTGCTCCCAGTTCTAGATCATGCGTCGTATAATTCCGCTCGTGAATCTTTAATTGTCGGGATGCGTATGCAATAACTTTCTTCCGTTGCATAAGAACGCAACCAAAACCTTGTCGCGAAGCGTCACAATATATTTCAAAATCATCGTTCCCTTCTGGTAACGATAAAATAGGCGCCGTAGTCAACTTCTTTTTCAGTAATTGAAATGCACTCTCCTGCTCAGAAGTCCATTCATATTTCTTCCCTTTTTGCGTTAACGCTGTCAACGGCTTAGCTATTCGGGAAAAATCTTGAATAAACCTTCTATAATAACCGGCTAAACCCAAAAATTGGCGTATCTGCATTGGTGTCTTAGGAGTCTCCCATTTTTCAATGGCTTCAATTTTTGCTGGATCAACCTGAATTCCTTTGCTACTAACAACGTGGCCAAGAAATTGCACTTCTTTCAACCAGAAAGCACATTTAGAAAATTTAGCATATAGCTGTTCTTTTCTTAACAACTCTAATATCAACCTTAAATGCTGCTCATGCTCTTGCTCACTCTTGGAATAGATAAGAATGTCATCAATGAAAACGATAACAAACTTATCTAAATACGAACTACAAACTCGATTCATGAGGTCCATGAATACAGCTGGCGCATTCGTCAATCCAAACGGCATGACCAAAAATTCGTAATGACCATAACGTGTCCGAAAAGCAGTTTTCGGAATGTCCTCTTCTTTGACACGTAGTTGATGATAGCCCGATCTTAGGTCGATTTTCGAATAAACACATGATCCCTGGAGTTGATCAAATAAGTCGTCAATTCTCGGTAGTGGATACCGATTTTTGATAGTTAACTTATTTAATTCACGATAATCTATACACATCCTAAAAGATCCATCTTTCTTTTTAACAAATAGAATCGGAGCTCCCCACGGTGAAGTACTTGGTCGTATGAATCCATGATCCAGTAATTCTTTTAACTGACTCTGAAGTTCTTTTAACTCGGACGGTGCAAGTCTATATGGAGCACGAGCCACTGGTGCGGCTCCTGGTACTAAATCTATTTGAAATTCTACAGATCTAAATGGAGGTAATCCCGGCAACTCTTCCGGAAAAACTTCAGGAAAATCTCTTGCCACAGGCACGTCGTTGATGCACTTCTCTTTTTCTTTCTTTTCGACTTTATTAACATGTGCTAAGATAGCATAGCACCCTTTCTTCAAGCACTTTTGAGCTTTCAAATAACTAATGAGTTTTAGCTTTGAGTTACCCTTCTCTCCATAAATCATTACTGGCGTTTTATTCTTACGAGGAATGCGAATTGCCTTCTTGGCGCACACAACTTCAGCTCCTATTTTGGACATCCAGTCCATGCCGACTATTACATCAAAACTTCCTAATTCTACGGGTATCAAATCAATCTTAAATGTTTCTCCGGCTAAATTTATTTTACAATCACGGCAAATTTTATCGGCTTTAATTAGTTTACCATTAGCTAACTCAATCATGTACTTAGCATCGAGAGGTAATGATGAACAATTCAATTTAGCGTGAAAGTCTCTACACACGTAACTTCTATCAGCACCAGTATCAAATATAATAGATGCGGATAAGTTATTAATGGTAAACGTACCCGTAACAAGCTCCGGGTCTTCACATGCCTCTTTAGCATTAATAACAAATGCTCTTCCACGTGCAGGTCCGATATTCTTCTCTGGATTCGGGCACTGGCTCTTATAGTGGCCTTGTTTTCCACACCCAAAACAAGTAATGGTAGCCAAAGCAGTTCTATTTGCGTTGGTGGCAGGAGTCTTGGCACCATTTGTATTCGTAACGAGAGCCCTACAATCTTCAGCAAGATGACCCTGTCGATTACATTTGTTGCATACCACACTACAGTAACCAAAGTGATGTTTGTGACATCGGTTGCATAAAGGACTTTGTCCTTTGTAACCAAAACCTGAACCACTACCCGCACCTTTCGGGGTTTCTTGTTTCTTAAAAGTTTGTTGTTGATTACCTCGATCATAGCTTCCATTCCACTTTCTCTTGTTACCTGATACCTTCACATCAGTATTGAATGCTTTCTTATCCAAAATGACCTGATCCATTAGCTCGTTTGCCATGGTTATAGCTTCATGAATTGTCTTAGGTTTCGATGCTGTAACATTTGCCTTGACCTTTTTGGGCAAACCATCTTTGTACATTTCAATCTTCCGTTCTTCGGTTGGAACCAATTCAGGACATAGCAAAACTAATTCCATGAATCGCTGATTGTAGTTGGTGATTTCAGTACCAATAACCTTCAGACTTCGTAACTCATCTTCCAACTTCCTAACCTCGTTCCTTGGACAATATTCATTGATTAACATTGTTTTGAATTCTTCCCACGGAGTATCATAAGCTACATCTCCTCCTACAGCCTTCACATAATTTTTCCACCACGTGAGTGCACTATCTTGTAAAGTGCACGATGCATACTTGGTCATGTCTTTTTCAACACAACCACTTATTTTAAACACAGTCTCCATCTTTTCTATCCACCGGGTTAAACCGATCGGTCCTTCTGTTCCACTGAATGATGAGGGCTTGCAAGCTTGAAAAGTTTTGTAAGTGCACCCCACACGAGGATTTGGGTTAACTGCAGCACCTCTTGCAGCCTCGACCCATAACATTCTGTCGTTCACTCGCTGATTGATGAGTTCCTGGATTTCTTGTTCCGTCATTCGGTTCAATCGCGCCATATTCTTCTATAAGAATGAAAAGAAAATAATTATTCACATGGAATATTATAGATGTAGTGTATATTTACAGTACATTATAGCTTATTAATAATATGAACCAGGTATTATTATAAAAGCCTTTTCTTCTTATTAGCGTTTTATAATTATATCTAGGGTAGTACCTACCCGTTAATGTTCATACTTAATAGCTTAGTACCGAACCAATTACTACAATCTAAATAATACTTAACCATGGAAAATTATTGCATTTCACACTTCACTATTTTACATATACTTATCTTACATCGAACATTAAGCAAACCACACTAATAATATTATACAAAACATTATATGATCCCATGGTTTAATACGGCAGCGCATCGTTTGGTCTATTTTCTAGGACGTTTAGTTCCAATGAATGGCCTAACGCTTATCCTAGCTGTCTGCCTATATTTTGGCGGTGGGGCTGAAGAACTAGATGCCGGGACAGCACGAATAGGAATAGCGGGAATAAGGGTGGTAGTGTTTAGTGGAGTTGGTGCCACATCATCCTCCCTAAACTCGGGATTTGAATTTTCTAATTCATTAGCTTTTCGTTTCTTTCCTTGTTCGAACTTGTCTTTTGTAATTTCCTCGGGTTCACTTTCCTCCTCGGGTTCACTTTCCAGATTTTCTATAGTTGGTTCATCCGGAATTTGTGAGTCTTCCCCAAAGATATTATTTTCGTCATCGGATAGGTTAATGACTGGAACACCATCTGAAGATTCTGATTCGGAGTCGCTGAATGTGATAATAAGTTTTGAGCCCGACATCTATCACACCACAACTAACTCATTAGTACTACATAATATTTACATATAAATTTTAACCAACAGTGATAAGCAATGGTTTTTGAAATCAGACCCGGTCAAAGTCCAGACTTACTAATGTATCCTAACGACTTATCAGTTAGACACACTAATGCAAACCTGGTTCGCTAAGACCACCGCTCTGATACCACATGTCATAACCCGTTCTTAACCGTAAGAACGTGTTAGATAACGTATGATTTCATTGCGAGGTATTGACCTCTATATGCGACATTTTTAAAAGAAAAACTGCATATATTATACATTACAAACCATGATTCTTATTTTTGATACAAGCTTTGGACGAAATAAAGATGATTATCGTTTAGCGATAATCTTCGACTTACAAACTTTACAAATGATGATAACAACACGATTTCTAGCATATTTTACAACACAAGTTCTTGGATATGCAGTTTTATTTTTGACACAAATATGCGTACGCAAGATCCTGCTCAAATTCAACATAATGCAGCGGAAACTTCTAATTATCACCTGAGAATAAACATGTTTAAAACGTCAACATAAAGTTGGTGAGATATAGGTTTAGTGCCGGCAGCAATATATATATAGACCACAAGATTTCGTATATAAACAGTTTAATAAAAATATTCTAAGTGGTTGAGCACTTGGTAACCATACTTAACATTTAATCACGTCGCATATTCCCTTTATTATGAAATCTTACTACACCGTACCAAGTGTAGTCACGAAACGAAGTACTGTGCAACCGTTGAATACTGGTCGTCCAGTTCGGTTGGGGTTGTCAGGCCCGATAGATCTATCAACAGGATTCGCGTTTACAATACCGCTGTAAATAACAGTTACCAAGCTACAGGGAAGTATGCCAGTGGTACAACTCAACGTAGAATATATTTTTCAGTTACTTGTGTCCATAACGTAAAACATAAAATACATGTATTCTCATCCCGAAATATTTAGAGTTTAAAAGTGGGACTATATACTCACTTTCGTCTTGAAGATATATATATAATTTGACTTGGTCTCCGGTTGATATCACGAACCTATCCATATATAATATATCAATACCTTTTCTTTTTAAACAAACGTCACATATATATACTTGTTATACTTTTAATACTTTGAATAATTCCTTAGTCCGTAGTTAGCAGTTCGTTGTTAGTAATTCAATTTTAATGGTTCATTTTTAGATGTTTAATATACCCGCAATGAAATAAATAAAACCCCCAACGAAATAAATAAAACCCCATCGTATATGTATTGGTCGAGATTAATCTTGACCCATGGTACCGGTGTTGTCAAATGACGTGTTGCGTACATAAAGTACCGGTGTTGTCAAATGACGTGTTGCGTACAATCATGGGATCTTATGATTAATCTTCTCGTGTTGTTTACGGGTGATCCTGAACCATATAAAATTGAATTATAAGTACATATATATAAAATATCATGTTAACTTAAAAAGATGTGATTTATTTAATTTTTTCCCAATTATTTTCGTGGCTAAACTAGTCTTGGATATCCGATTTTGTTTCGGTCATAGTTTCTTCGTTACAACTCCATTTTCGTTGATTCAACTTGCCATCTCCTTGGATCGAGTCCCTCTTTAAGACTATGAACTGTAAATACCTTAGTTTGTATTCAAAATCACACGGCATAGGTCAAACTTTAGTGAAACTTATGAAGTTAATCATTTTCCATCATGTAAACAACCTCAAATGATTATTTTTCTAAAAATACTTATACTTTGAGTTAAATCATGAAATTTTTATGTGTTATCATATTCATAGTAAAAATCATTTTTCCAGAAAATAAACCTCCAATTCAAAGTTTAAGATGGTTTTTAATTATCCAACCCAAAACAGCCCCCGGTTGCACTCCGACGTCGTAAATTCAGTTTTTAAGGTGTTCTTTGAAAAACCAAGTTATACCTTGTTAAGTTAGCATATAATTAAGATATGTTACAGGTCTTGAAGTATTTTAAAAGTTAAGTTAGAAGGATCTATTTAGTTTGCGAACAAGTTTGAAATCATTCAAACTATGTTCTAGTTTATAAACTCTTATATATATAGCTTTAAATATATGAATTGAAAAAGAGTTGAAGTAGAGTTTTTACCTCAAGTTTAAAATGTAAAGTTGCTGGAAAGAAGTAGTAAAATAAAAGTTGAGAGAGTTCTTGCAAGTGTGTGTGAAAATTGGAAGTAAAATTTGGAAAATGAATGTGTAAAAATGAGTTAGAAATGGTGCTTATTTATAGGCTTGAAAATTTGGTTTTTAGTGAAAATATCTAAGATAAGTTAAAATTTATTATGTCATGAATGACATATTATTCCAATAATTGAAGATTTCTATTGGTATATACCAATAGTAAATACTTCTAGAAGCTGTGTATAGTACCCTAGATATACGTATAGGATTATTGAGGAAACGGAACGAGAATTCAAATATAACTATCTTTTGTAAATATACTTATATTGTTTTATGTATAAAAGCCCTTTAAAAATGATTAAATACATTACTTATACGATATATGTATAAACATTATAAATCATCAGTATTTATGTCAAATAACGTTACGTAGGTTATTGTTTTGAAAACTTAAGTTAGTAGTTTCAAAATATACTTATGACTTTTTGTTATTAATACAAAATGAGATATTAAAACATCCTTAGATCATGTTAAATATGTATGTATAATTATCATATATTGTATAGTTCGTGATATCATCGGTCAAACTAGACGGTCAAACGTTGTGTAAAACTCTTTTCAAAAACATAAGTCTCAACAATTTGGATTGCTTATCATGTTGGTAAGGTTTAATTTATGTAAATATTAATCTCATAAGTATAGAACGATCGGAAAAGTGCGGGTCGTTACAGTACCTACCTGTTAAATAAATTTCGTCCCGAAATTTTAAAATTGTACCTATTTTGCGTCATCGAGAAACAAGTGTGGATACTTTTGTTTCATCTGATCCTCTTGTTCCCAAGTAAACTCAGGACCTCTTCGAGCATTCCAACGAACCTTAACGATTGGTATGTTGCTCTGCTTGAGCTGTTTAACTTCACGATCCATGATTTCGATTGGTTCTTCGATGAATTGTAGTTTCTCATCGACATGGATTTCTTCAAGAGGAATGGTGAGGTCTTCCTTTGCAAGACACTTCTTAAGGTTTGAGACGTGAAAGGTATTGTGTACTCCGGCGAGTTGTTGCGGTAACTCGAGTCGATAAGCTACCGGTCCAATGCGTTCGATGATCTTGAACGGGCCTACATATCTTGGGTTCAGTTTACCTCTTTTACCGAAACGTATTACACCTTTCCAAGGTGACACCTTTAGCATAACCATGTCCCCAATCTGAAACTCTAATGGTTTCCTTCGGACATCGGCGTAGCTCTTTTGGCGACTTCGGGCTGTTTTCAATCTCTCCTTGATTTGTACTATCTTCTCAGTCGTTTCGTGTATGATCTCGGGACCAGTTAATTGTCGATCTCCTACTTCATTCCAACAGATAGGAGATCTACACTTCCTTCCATACAATGCTTCGAATGGTGCAGCTTTAATGCTTGCATGATAACTATTATTATACGAAAATTCTGCTAACGGTAGATACTTATCCCATCCGTTTCCAAAATCGATCACACATGCCCTGAGCATGTCTTCAAGAGTCTGAATCGTTCTTTCACTCTGCCCATCGGTTTGCGGATGATATGCGGTACTCATATCTAAACGAGTTCCTAGTGCCTCCTGCAGTGATTGCCAGAACTTTGAGGTAAATCTACTATCACGATCGGATATAATGGAAATAGGTATTCCATGCCTTGAAACAATTTCCTTTATATACAATCGTAATAGTTTCTCCATTCTATCCGTTTCCTTTATAGGCAAGAAATGTGCAGACTTGGTGAGACGATCAACAATCACCCAAATGGTGTCGTATCCCCAGGCAGTCTTTGGTAACTTCGTGATGAAATCCATGGTAATACCGTCCCATTTCCATTCTGGAATTTCTGGTTGTTGAAGTAACCCTGATGGCTTCTGGTGTTCTGCTTTGACTTTGGAACAAGTTAAACATTCCCCAACATATGTTGCAACGTCTGTCTTCAAATTAGGCCACCAATAATGCGTCTTAAGATCTTGGTACATCTTTCCAACTCCAGGATGTATCGAATATCTTGTCTTATGTGCCTCGTTCAATATCAACTTCCTTAATCCACCCAACTTCGGTACCCAAATACGATTTGCAAAATATCGAATTCCATCTTCCCGCATAACGAGTTGCTTCTCATACTTCTTCATTATTTCATTTCCTATATTTTCTTTAGTAAGTGCTTCTCGTTGAACTTCTTTGATTTGTGAGTTGAGATTCATGCGAATTTTTATGTTCATCGCTCGTACTCGAATTGGTTCTCGTTCCTTTCTGCTTAGAGCGTCGGCCACCACGTTCGCTTTCCCGGGATGATAACGAATTTCACAATCATAGTCATTTATTAACTCAACCCACCTACGTTGCCTCATGTTCAGCTGTTTTTGATCGAAAATATGTTGAAGGCTTTTATGATCAGTAAACACAGTGCATTTAACCCCATACAAGTAGTGTCTCCATATCTTCAATACAAACACGACTGCTCCCAGTTCTAGATCATGCGTCGTATAATTCCGCTCGTGAATCTTTAATTGTCGGGATGCGTATGCAATAACTTTCTTCCGTTGCATAAGAACGCAACCAAAACCTTGTCGCGAAGCGTCACAATATATTTCAAAATCATCGTTCCCTTCTGGTAACGATAAAATAGGCGCCGTAGTCAACTTCTTTTTCAGTAATTGAAATGCACTCTCCTGCTCAGAAGTCCATTCATATTTCTTCCCTTTTTGCGTTAACGCTGTCAACGGCTTAGCTATTCGGGAAAAATCTTGAATAAACCTTCTATAATAACCGGCTAAACCCAAAAATTGGCGTATCTGCATTGGTGTCTTAGGAGTCTCCCATTTTTCAATGGCTTCAATTTTTGCTGGATCAACCTGAATTCCTTTGCTACTAACAACGTGGCCAAGAAATTGCACTTCTTTCAACCAGAAAGCACATTTAGAAAATTTAGCATATAGCTGTTCTTTTCTTAACAACTCTAATATCAACCTTAAATGCTGCTCATGCTCTTGCTCACTCTTGGAATAGATAAGAATGTCATCAATGAAAACGATAACAAACTTATCTAAATACGAACTACAAACTCGATTCATGAGGTCCATGAATACAGCTGGCGCATTCGTCAATCCAAACGGCATGACCAAAAATTCGTAATGACCATAACGTGTCCGAAAAGCAGTTTTCGGAATGTCCTCTTCTTTGACACGTAGTTGATGATAGCCCGATCTTAGGTCGATTTTCGAATAAACACATGATCCCTGGAGTTGATCAAATAAGTCGTCAATTCTCGGTAGTGGATACCGATTTTTGATAGTTAACTTATTTAATTCACGATAATCTATACACATCCTAAAAGATCCATCTTTCTTTTTAACAAATAGAATCGGAGCTCCCCACGGTGAAGTACTTGGTCGTATGAATCCATGATCCAGTAATTCTTTTAACTGACTCTGAAGTTCTTTTAACTCGGACGGTGCAAGTCTATATGGAGCACGAGCCACTGGTGCGGCTCCTGGTACTAAATCTATTTGAAATTCTACAGATCTAAATGGAGGTAATCCCGGCAACTCTTCCGGAAAAACTTCAGGAAAATCTCTTGCCACAGGCACGTCGTTGATGCACTTCTCTTTTTCTTTCTTTTCGACTTTATTAACATGTGCTAAGATAGCATAGCACCCTTTCTTCAAGCACTTTTGAGCTTTCAAATAACTAATGAGTTTTAGCTTTGAGTTACCCTTCTCTCCATAAATCATTACTGGCGTTTTATTCTTACGAGGAATGCGAATTGCCTTCTTGGCGCACACAACTTCAGCTCCTATTTTGGACATCCAGTCCATGCCGACTATTACATCAAAACTTCCTAATTCTACGGGTATCAAATCAATCTTAAATGTTTCTCCGGCTAAATTTATTTTACAATCACGGCAAATTTTATCGGCTTTAATTAGTTTACCATTAGCTAACTCAATCATGTACTTAGCATCGAGAGGTAATGATGAACAATTCAATTTAGCGTGAAAGTCTCTACACACGTAACTTCTATCAGCACCAGTATCAAATATAATAGATGCGGATAAGTTATTAATGGTAAACGTACCCGTAACAAGCTCCGGGTCTTCACATGCCTCTTTAGCATTAATAACAAATGCTCTTCCACGTGCAGGTCCGATATTCTTCTCTGGATTCGGGCACTGGCTCTTATAGTGGCCTTGTTTTCCACACCCAAAACAATTTGGATTGCTTATCATGTTGGTAAGGTTTAATTTATGTAAATATTAATCTCATAAGTATAGAACGATCGGAAAAGTGCGGGTCGTTACAGCTGCCATTATATCACCTTCTGTAACTTTAGCCATCTCATGAGCCTGTGCCAATGAGGTTGCAAATCTTGCAACTGTCCTATATTCTGGCCTAATCACCAGCATAAAATGTTGAATCTTATCTTTCTCAGTTGGTACCCACTGTTGAACAAACCTTAACTTTGATGTAAAATCTCTGAAAACCTCATCAATCGTCATGTTTTCGGTCATTTTCATACTCAGAAACTCAGTTTTCAATCTTTCCATCTCATACTCAGAACAATACTGCTCCCGAACCTTAGCAGCGAACTGTTCCCAAGTTATCTGACTGATCTGTTCTTTGGGTAAATATGCAGTGATAGAGTCCCACCATTCCATTGCTTCACCCTTGAGAAGCCTACTAGCAAACAATACCATAGATTCAGGCTCACCAAAACATGCTTCCAACGCTCTCTCTACTTCTCTTAGCTAATTAAGGGTCATTGTAGGGTTTGTGTGACCACTGTACTCAGGAGGTTTGCAGTCCATAAACTGTTTATAGGTACACTTCCTTCTTGTCTCAGGGACTTGAAATGGGTACATCATTTAATTAGGAAAAGTCTGGTTAAACGGAAATGGCATTTGATAGTTTTGATAGGTATTTTGTGGAAATTGTGACTGAGAACTGCCACCGGCTTGATTATAAAAATTAGGAGGAAAGGTTGTGTTCAACGCAGTGGTATTTGGGTTCCATTGCGCCCGTTCTTGTTCTAATTCCTTAATTTTCTCCTGAGCTTCTAGTAACCGACTTTGAAGTTCTATTACTTCTTGAGAAGTTTCTTCTTCTGAAGACACATGTCCATCTTCGTCAGGGGCTCTAAAAGTACCAGTTCCAGAGACAGTGGGGCCAGTAGCGTTAGCTTCGTTATCTGCCATTACTGCACTACCACAACACTCACACCAAAGCTTAGTATAAACTCTATTAGTACTAACAACTAACACATAACCTGTCCTAATACTCACTTAACCCATCCCCAGCATGTTATGTTTGACATGACTCTTCTAAGTTTGGGAACATGACATGTAGATCACAATGCACATGCTGCCAAACTCAGCTCTGATACCAACTTGTGACACCGCTATATGTTTTTTTTTTAAACGTGGCGGAAGCATAATATTAATTAATTACGATATCAACATTTGTACAAACCGATGTCACGTGTCATTAAAACAATTTACATATTAATAGGAAGAGACGTAAATACATTCTGTTTTCAAAGGTACACGGTTCATATTCTAAAAGACCACATCAGAGTTAACCCTGTCAAACATAACATCATCATACCCGTCTTCTCCCAAAAGCACTATCTACAAAAGCTAACAACCTGCAGGGAGGAGATGGAGGGGAATTAGCACGAAGCTAAGTGAGTACGACTAACTACAGGCCATAGTATACATAAGTGTTATACTAATCATGTCACTTAGTCTAACACACAAACATCACCCAAGTGCCATCTACAGAGACTCTGGCGGCTCGGCCAAACCATTAACCACCAGCTGATCGGACTGGGGCTTACCAGAAGTTCCTCCACCACCGTATGTATATACATAATCCACACGCGACGGACGCGTCATTCACATATATATACACCACGGCTGTCTAGGCCACCACATGAGGAACCCAACCCGCTGGTTGATCTCTCCTACCTAGGCCACCACACAATAGGGACGCACTGGGCTCCAGCAGACAAGCATCAACCAACATGCAGTCATCACAATGCACCAACTATCCACAACAATAAGTATATCTAACAAGCATGGCAGTCATAATATAACATGCTACTATATACTATATACTCCAGTTAGTCCCACTCACAGATTACCAGCAAACGAGAAGGTGTTCAGCTATCTAATCACTGAACCTTCTCTTTCTCCTTTTCTCCTGAGAAATACATATACACGAGTTAGTTTATGTCCATAAACACCAAATAACACAATACAGAAAATTTTGTCAGAAAACTGTCCGCTAAAAATTTTCTCCTTAACACTTGTGCACTTTCAAAATTTACATCATAAACATCAAAATACAAACGGGCAGCATAACGGCTAAAATCAACACTTAGGTAAAATATTCGGCCCTGGATACTCAGTCGGTCGACTGACACTGACAGTCGGTCGACTGTCTACACAATCGGTCGACTGACCTTCTCAGTCGGTCGACTCACTTGGTATTACATCAATCGGCCGAATGTAAATCTCAGTCGGTCGGTTGTCTTCGTTAATCGGCCGGTTCAGCCCTCAGTCGGTCGGTTGTCTTCGTTAATCGGCCGCTTCAGCCCTCAGTCGGTCGACTGTCGACCGACAGTCGGCCGACTGTGTTCATCTTCATCAGAAACTGAACAAAAGCTACGGACTTCAAGCTAAATTCACCAAATCTTGATCTAGAGCTCGTTTTCGACACCAAAACTTGCCACAACTCAATTACTACATGTTATAGACTATAAACCCACAAAGTTTTGACCATAACAACATCAAATCCATGGATTTTGACACAAAATCAAGCTTTTTACAAAACTTACACAAAACTATGAATTTAACCATGAATTGAACACAAAAACACATGTTTCTTACCTTGTTAGAATCAGTAGACAACAAGGAACAAGATTCCAAGATCAATTTGAGCTCAAGAACAAGTTTTGATGATTAGGGTTTCAAAGGAGAAAGAATTAGGTACGGGGTATTATTTTGGGAAGGATCGGGAAAAATGCAAGAGAGAGACAGCACTAGTTACCTAATTTAGGTTAATTCCCACACTGTGTGACACACGGGTATTTATCAGTTATCTGATATCTTTCGTACATCATTCGGAGACCCAAACAAAGTCCAAATTAAATAAACAAACCTGTTCTGTGACCCTTGTCACAAACTGGTCCTAACCACATCATTATTTAATAATAAATATTAAATAAAATAAAAGCATATAATAACGCAATACAAACTTAAGGGTAAAATAGTAATCTTACAACTAGGCCCGATTGAGGATGTTACAATATTTAGCCTGTTATTAGTCTTGTGTCCAGTCCACTTAAACTCTAGTTTTTGGCCCAACCGAGAAACTAGCCCAACAATACTCAAACCCAACTAGTAAGAAGGATGCTGTTATATTCTTAAAAAAAAAATATATGTCCCCCCTAGTATCGAACCCGCGACCTCTTGAAACCCGAACCCATCCCTTAACCATTCCTCTAGTTTGTACTTCCTGAAGTGAATCACAATTTAATTATATAAAACCATACTTAATCTGTTATCTTCTTCTCTTCCTTCTTTCACCATCGATAAAAAAAACATATATATATATACAATCAAAATTACGAAGTTTAATTGTTGTTGTTGAAGGCTTATAGCAACCAGAAAAATATATAGTGTCTTTAAATGAAAAAAAAAAAAAAAAATTACTGCTGTCGCAGCTTATAAACAAAAAAAAATATGTTTTTCGACTTTGAACGCGTAATTGACTAGGGTTATAACATGAAATACTTTGATAAACATATATAAAAACTATTGGAATCGTTAATTACCTCGAAACATCAAAAAACAAACTCGAATTTGATCTTTGTTCATAAGTTTGACTTTTTGAGAAATAAACTTTGACTCAAAAATTAATGATCAAAACAAGGAATTGGAGATTGAAATTTTACAGAAAGTTTCCTTGGAGGATTTTTGACAAGACTGCAATTATAGATTTTTGAATTTGGTTCGAATTTGAATTAAGGCTGAAAAGTGTCGTGAGCAGAGAAAAGAAGAGAAAAAAAATAATGTGTTCTTAATTATTTTGTGTTTGCTTTTCGATTATAGCTAATCCCCTCAGTATCTAATGATAATAAAGATCTTAATCAAATCATTGTAACAGTAATTTCACGGTTGTGTATCGATGGTGTCGACACCAGGTACTTGGACAAAGAACAAGAAGACAGAAGGATGTAAAGATAAAATAAATAAGTCTGTGGGGTAATATAAATCACGGATATATATATATATATATATATATATATATATATATATATATATATATATATATATATATATATATATATATATATATATATCTGTATAATATATTTCATATTTAATATATATTAATAATTAACATATTAATAACAATAATACAATTAATAATAATAATAATCAATAAACCTGATTTTTATCTGATTAGAAATGCTGATATATAAATATAAATTAATTATTAAAAAATATGATGTAACTTGTTATTAATTATAAAAGTACCTAATAAAGTAACAATAATAATATTGATAATAATAAAAATGATAATTTGATAATGTGATAATTTTATCAATAATAATAATGATAAACATGATAATACTAATAATAATAATTATAATAATATAGCATATCACATGTATCAAATCTGTTATTAATAATAATAATGAAAGTATTAATAATTTTAATATATTAATTACATTCAAATTGAAATCTAATATAATACCATTTATTAATTAGATAAGATTATGTTATATGATGACATTTACTGAACATTTAAAATTGAAATATTTAATAGAAATCATATATAGTTTCATAATAATATATACTGAATATTTAATATTTACATAATTTTATATATAATAATATGTAGTTGTGTTTGCATATTAGTTACATCATGTAAATAGGAATACATTAATAATGTTATATATATATATATATATATATATATATATATATATATATATATATATATATATATATATATATATATATATATATATAACTATTATATATCTATTTACTATATTATATTATTTCATAAAAGAAATATATATTAAAAGTTTCAATACATAATATTTATATCTCTTATATATATGTATATTAAAATATAATAATAATTATGTATAGACATCATATATATTTATTTATAAACTCATTTTAATAACGACATAATTAGTTCGTATATTACTTTACATTTCCAATTCAAATTATTAAATTGTATCTTATTAATTCAATTTAACATATATTTTTTTTATTTATATTTCTATATATATATATATATATATATATATATATATATATATATATATATATATATATATATATATATATATATATATACATATTTATTAACAACAGTTGATTCGTGAATCGTCGGGAATAGTCAAAGGGTAATTTGAATATATGAACATAGTTTCCAAAATTTTCAAGACTCAACATTATAAACTTTGCTTATCGTGTCAAAATCATATAAAGATTGAGTTTAAATTTGGTCGAAAATTCCCGGGTCGTCACATGTTAGACTTTCGCTGCATTACTTAGAGATATCTCAATCATGGAACTTTTATTTTGCATTCGCAACTTATGTTATTTTGACTAATAGCTTTGTAACGACCTTTGTGTCACGTTATCTTTTGTAAAACAATTGAAGTTATCCTTTCATGAATTCAAAACTTGTTTTATACAACGTGTAGCGTTGTAACCATGTAATGATCCTGTTGTTGATGATCCGTACACGTTGATTTTGTACGGGGCACCACAGAAGAGGTAAGGAATCTAATCTAAAACACCACAAGAAAACGTTCACTTTTCGCGATAAAAATTTGAACCAGGTTGTAGCGTTTGGAGCCGTAGATAATAACTTCTGGTCAATACAAGAGTGTGCGTCTTTAACCCTATATCGACCTTCATTATTTAGCGAGAATGACTAGCAGTCACTTTGATCAGAAAGGTTGATATTCGTTAGTTCCGCCGGTAGAGCCTCTAGATATTGAGAATTTCGAGCACCCAAGTTAACCCGAGACCAAACCCAATTCCATGTACCATTGGCCCTTTTGTCTGTAACTCTATCTTATTTGTTTATGTCCAAGTGATATAAACGATTATGTCTATTCGCTAAACAAGCGTTACCCAACCAGCAATTGTTCCAAAAATTGATGTTGTGTCCATCTCCTACCTTCATATGAATAACATTAGCAGGAAGAAGAAAGCCCGACAAAGTGGTCAAACAAGTGTCGACAATATTACTCCACAAACCAGTACTAAGTTTCTGATTAAACGTATTTCTATGTATGGATTTGATAATTCAAACCCACAAGTCGTTCTGATTAAGAAAGTAGCGCCATCTCCATTTATGAATCAAAGCTAAGCTAAAGGCTTTGAAACTACCAATGTTTAACCCACCTTTTTCGAAAGTAGCTAAAGCGGTGTCCCATTTAATCCACGCCAACTTTCGGTTATTATCATTACCGCGCCAAAAAATTTGTGCTCGAATGGATTCAAGGTTTTTAATAACGGTTTTCGGACATTTAAACAATGACAAAAAGTAAATCCCGAGACTACCCATAACCGATTTGAGTAAGGTTAACCTACCACCTGACGATAACAAGCTTACTTTCCATGAAGATAATTTGGGCCGAAACTTGTCCAATGACACTTCCTAACTAGAGATAAGCTTCATGTTGGATCTGATAGGAATGTCGAGGTATTTTGTAGGAAAAGTACCTAAACGACACCCCATTTCATTAGCGAGTTGATTTGCCGAGTCCGAATCTACACCCACTCCAAAAACATGGGACTTATCCACTTTAATGCTTAGACCCGAGGATAAATACCACACCTCCAAAATATGTAAAATCTGAGCTAACTCTTATCTCCGTCATTCTGAATATAACAATATCATCGGCATAGATAAAATGAGATACGTGTAAATTATTAGAGCCGACTTTGATGCACCGTATATAATTAGCCTCCATTGCTTGATTAAAAGCCAAGTGTAAACCTTCCATAACGATGATGAATAAGAACAGACTAAGGGGGTCCCCCTGATGTAGACCTATTTTAACCGATAACTCTCTAGTCGGACTACAATTTGTAAGGACGGAAGTCCTAGCCGATGACAAACAGCCCGAGATCCATCTGCACCAATTCTCTCCGAAACCAAGAGTTCTTAACATGAAAAATAAGTAATCCCAATTAACAGAGTCGTATGCCTTTTCGAAGTCCACTTTAAACATGAACATTTTTTCTTTTTTCTTTTTTACCCATGATATAATCTCACTAACATAAGAAGAGTCCTGATAAATGATGATTGAGATGAGATTCTGCATTTTTGAACCACGAAACACTCGGTTTCCATTTCGGTTGTAGAGAGTTGGACCATCTAAAATCTGTCGACTAGAAATGAAAGCCGATTGCTCCGGACTGATTATCTTGTCGATAATGTGTGTTAACCGGTTCGTAAGGAGTTTAGTGATGATTTGTAAAAGAAGCCAACCAAAGATATAGGACGAAAATTAGTGATGTGAATAGGATTATTCACCTTCGGAATAAGAGCAAAAAAGGCCGAGTTGGCACCTCCACTACTACAGAAATTACTTTAGACACGGGTAATAGAAATCGGTTTTAGTTAATATCATAGAAAACCAGTTTATAAAACGTTTAGAGATTGGTTACTTTAGTATAAACCCGTCTCTATTTCTTTTTGATAATAAAGATCGGTTCTTTTTTATCAAAGACATCTCTATTCACCACTTTAGAAACTGGTTCATTAAAATTAAGCGGTTTTCCACAAAGAGACCGGTTATGTGTACTGAAATGGTCTCTAAAGTCTATAGTCTATACTATCCTTGCTTAAATATCTTTGAACCTGGTAAAATTACTATATACTTTTGGCGGCAGTGCAAAAAATTTGAGAAGTTTAAAATGCCTCCAAAAGTCCAACCTCTGTTTATTTTTTACTCAAAAAACGGATCATCTAACCAACCACTCTCTCCAAATCTCAAATCTTATGCATATACGATATACTCTTCCATCTCTTTCACGACTAAACCAGCCAATCCCAACCATTATATCAACAACACTAACAAGATCAATTACAACAAAAACACTAGAAACGATAACACCAACAATATCAATTACGTTACATCAGCAACAACTGAACGTGCTAAACCCTAACCCCCAAAATTTGTTTACTTTGTTACTCCGTAATATACTAACAAATGTTTATTAACCTCTTATTTTATTTTGTTCAGTTGCCGGAGAATATACCAGACGCAATAGAGAATGGAAATTGACATCATGATTTTGATAGTGGTACGGAGTATAGCTTTCAAAACGCAGTTGGCCTTTTCTTTAATTAATTTTTTGTGTTTTAGTAATTAAATTATATTATATGATAATATGATTTAAAATTGTGAAGGTTACAGAATTAAAGAGCTCTGAGATAAATGCCAGCATCACTTGAAAATAATATCAGAATTTATGGTTTTGAAAGTTGCGCTACGTTGGTTGTGTTGTAACCATTTGCCATATCATACACCAACCGTTTTGATTATTTTTAGCATCTTATCCCCTTGAAATATTCACCTAAACGTAGTTATTCATAAATTGATTACAATGGCTTTGTTTACAGGATCCATAACACATACGGAGTATTTGTACATGAATATGAATATATATACGGATGACAACCACCACAAGAAAAAGAATGCACACAAACTCGTATGAAGTAGAAGTCCCGGAGAATATTTGTTTGTGACTATCATATTTTACGAAGATTTGTAATTATTATTTACTATGTTGTACAATTATCATTTGAGTCTTGTTGTTTTGTGTGCCAAATATATTGAAATTTGAGGTTTGTATTCAAAATTATACTATATGAATAAATAAATAAATAAATATACAGTTTTGTGTAATTGTGTTCATGATGGTGCACAGTGGCAAATTGGCATTTACTGGGCATTACTAGTTGTACGTTCAATTTCAATTTTTAGTACCATTTACCTAGTCCATAGTAGTGCGTATTACATCCTACAACTTGTTATTAATTACCCTATTACCCTATTACCATTACCATTATCATTGCCATTGCCATTGCCATTACCATTATCATTACCACTATATACTAATGGGGACCAAACTTTTGGTCTTTTTGGCTCCATTCCCACCCAATTTTATGGGGAAAAGAGGGGAAAAAAAACAAACACCCCCTCAAACTATTTCAAAATTTTAAATTAGTTCCCCATATCAGGGGTGTACAATGAAACTTATTAATCAAACTTCACCCGTAAATTTAATGGGACATATCTTTTCGTTCGCCTAGCGTTAAATTTTTTCGAACCCACCGTTCAACTCAAAAAAAACTTGCGAACAAAACGGGACTAACTATACGCGAAATGGATACTTCTAAAAAAACGTTAAATACCTCGAATATATTCAATACATATACACACCTACGTACTAACTACGTGTATCAAAAAACACCCGTAGCAAAACGTTTTTACTTCTGTAAATACATAACGCTCCGTTAACTATGAATACGCAACCCGAAAAGCCCCGCGGCATCGCGCGAGCACATTTTACTAGTATATCCTAAATCCCATGAGGGATTTGGTCGTTTTGGCCAAAATCCCAAAACAAAACCACAATGCAAAAAAAAAAACCCCACCCCCCAAACTTTGAACAATTTGCAAATTCAACCCCCAAAAGAGGGGTATAAACCGCCATTTCACCATTTTAATTAATAAACTCCACCCCGATTTTTAACGGAGCATATATTCTCGCTCGACGCGTGTTAAATTTTTCCGACACCACCATTCAACTCGAAATAAATCTTGCGAACCCAACGCAACTAACTATTCGCGAAACGGACGTCTTTCAAAAACAAACCATTATGTATACTAGGTACTAACCTCGTGTATCCAAACACAACCGTAGCAAAACGTTTTTTACATCAGCTATGATATGCAACCCGGAAGACCCCGCGGCATCGCGCGGGTCACTTTTGCTAGTTAATGTACTATCTGAAGACCAATTTATTTCAATAGAGATAGGTGTTTTAATAAGAAACTGGTCTCTAAAACGTTTCATAAACAGGTTAGTAATAATATTCAAGTCTCTAAACTCTTTTAGAAATAGGTTGAAGTTTAAAACGCGGTCTCTAAACACCCGGAATAGAAACAGGCTTTTTAAAAGTTTTACAAACGTCCCCTTTAGAAACGGGTTCAAGAACGGTCTCTAAAGTGCCAAACAACTCATTTCTAAACACATTTTCTGTAGTAGTGCTCGAGGCATAACATAAGTCGCAAAGAATTTTCTAACATCCCTGCAAATATCGATTGAAATATCTTCCTGTAGTTCCCGGTTTTTTGGTTAATAAAGTTAATTGGAAAACAAAAGTACACGTCTTATGCCTTTGTAGCACTACGTACATATGAGGTCTCAAAGACACCAACTCCACACCTACAGAAAACTTACAAAATGAGTAGGCATCGAAATATGAAAACACGGGTCAAACTCTCATACCACATGATTTTTAAAAAATAAACAAGTGCATAGTATGGCCAAATAAGTATGTCAGGGGATTCGAGGCGTACAAAATAAAGCATGATCGAACAGACTAACCGTGTAGGTAGCAAAATATCAAGTCAATATATATATATATATATATATATATATATATATATATATATATATATATATATATATATATATATATATATATATATATATATATATATATATATATATGGGCAGAATCAATGGGGAAGTAACCAATCGGGGGGGAGCGGGGGGAAGCAAAAATTTTTTTTTTTTTTTTTTTTGAAATTTTTTTTTCCGGCATCAAGATCACACGAAAATATGAACATTTAGAAGAGACACTTCGTGATGAATGTTATTATTTAGGCGGAAAAACGATCGACAAAAATAACATTCAAGATAATATTGTTCGTGAAGAATATGAACGTTTTTTTCTTCCATGTTTTGTGAAGTAAAATTTAGCCCGATTTAGAATTTAGGGTTTAGGGTTTAGGGTTTGGTGTTTTGGGTTTATTCCATAAACCCAAAACCCAAAACCCAAAACCCTAAACTCTAAACCGTTCGTGTTAAAACTCAATCTAAATCCTAAATGTAAACCCTAAATCTAAACCCTAAACCCTAAATTTCTAAACCCTAATATCTAAACCCTATAAACCCTAATATCTAAACCCTAATATCTAAACCCCAATAGCTAAAACCTCAAAATACGCTCGAAAAATACGATAATTGTTTTATATTACTTCCTCGAGCGTTTTCCCGCCAAAATAAAAACATTTATCACAAAGTGTCTTTACTAAATGTTCATATTTTCATCTCATCTATAATGTTCGTGAACAAAGTTTTTTCAAAAAACGAAAAAAAAAAAAGATTTTTGCTTCCCCCCGCTTCCTCCCGAATGGTTACTTCCCTCTTGATCCTATATATATATATATATATATATATATATATATATATATATATATATATATATATATATATATATATATATATATATATATATATATATATATACTAAGGATGAAAGTGGAATGGTACAATCTCATTGGCCAGCCACTATTCAGCTTTTTTTTTATCATTTTAATATATTTTTTTACCCCCAAAACGGCTCTAGTTATTGAGTCAATAGCAAGCGTCGATTTATTGGCGACTTGACTAACTCTTAGAGCCTAAAGTAAATTTCAAGCATGATTTAAAACCCATGAAAATTTGATTTTACCATTTTCATGGCGTCTCAATTTTATTTTTAATTTAATTTAATTTTAATTTACTTATTGACCGGAGGTTCACTCGGAAGCAATCTCTTTATCCATCGAATAGAGAGATGGATGACTTTCTCTACTTTTGAGTGTTTTTCACTCTGGGTGAAGAAATGACTTGTCTTTATTCTCGGATAGGGGAAAGATTGTCTACATCTCACCTCCCCCATACACCACTCATGTGGTATTGGATTTCGTTGTTGTTGTTGTTTTTTACCCCCAAATTCCAATTGGCCGAGCACTGTTCATCATTTTAATTTTATTTTTTTGTCTTTATCATTTGGAGAAAGTTGATAGGATAGTATACATGAATACATACACTAGCTATTACACGGTTTAAAATATATAATTTTTTTTAATTAAATCGCTAGCACTTTTCAAGCAGCAGCGCGCGAACCCCACTTTTCTTGTTCATGTTCAAAATACAAAAAATAAACAATAAAACTCGCATCAAAAAGAATTTACTGCACATCTATATCTATATCTATATGATTATATCTATATCTATATCTGTGACGACCCGGAAATTTTTGACCAAATTTAAACTTTATTCTTATATGATTTCGACACGATAAGCAAAGTCTGTAATGTTGATTCTCGAAAATTTTAGAACTATGTTCATGTATTCAATTACCTTCGACCAGTTTCGACGATTCACGAACAATTAATTGTAAATAGATATGTGTGTGTGTGTGTGTGTGTATATATATATATATATATATATATATATATATATATAAAGGGTAATTGAAAATATAATTTGAAATATTATATGTTATTGCTATTAAAATTTAATTATGTAAAATAAAATAAAAATAGGATATTATAATAATTATTATTTAAAATATATATATATATATATATATATATATATATATATATATATATATATATATATATATATATATATAAAAAGTATATTAAAAATAAATATTATATAATTGTAATACTCATTTGATGTTTCAATTGATATTAAGTAAGTTAAATTCAAACTTATATAATTTTATAATAAATGGTGATCCAAAAATGAGTAATATAAATTTTAGGCTTATATAAAATGTATTTAGGAACTATTTGTTGAATTCTAAAACTTATATATTTTTCTTAGAGTTGGGAGTGAATAATTAATGTAAATTTTATTTAATAGTTAATGACTGAAAATTTTTACTATAATGACCAAAATAAATAAAGCTATTTAATTTTAAAATATGAGATTTTTCTGGAGACTTTTTATCCGCCACTGATTAACAACGGACCACGATATTACAGTCCGTGAAATTGAAACTATTGAAGTGTTCGGCAGATTATATTAAATTCTAAATTGTGTTCACGTTTTTATTTATCCTAGATATTTATAATATTACTGTTTTTGGTTGCACTCAATCTTTAACCAATATAATATACATACACTGCATCACTTTGTTATTAAAGGAAATAAACCCACTACCATCATTGTTATCTCTACTCATATGTATACTCTTAACAATTAGTTCTACTTTTGTTTTCTCGTTCATCAACCTCCAAGCCTACCATGAATTCATCATGATTAACTGCCACTACTTACTTCCGTCTCCTCTTGTTAAGTTCGACTCAAACTTCACATAAACTCACGCATATACGATTACACCTTGAGGCCTTTGTTCGATTTCTATTTCCTGGCCAAGAACAAGAACCATGGTTGCCTATATACATGCTTCACCTCACTAAAACAACATGATTACATCAAACTACATGTTCAGGTTCTGTTTGCTGCACTCTATCGAAACCCACAACACTACTTTAATCATCAGCACTCTCTTTTCCTCTCTCTCTTAAACCATCGACAATCATCTCCTCCCTTCATCTTCTCTTGACCAAGGTATGAACCACCATTATTTCAGCTGCATTCTCGCTGTGAATATTTTCTGTTTCACTGTTACCGTCACCAGACCACAACCTTCCATCACCACCATCAAAATAGTGTTTCTGTTCCTATTCGAGTTGTGACCCAAAACCCAAAACCATGTTACTCGATCAACCCAATATATCACCACCTTCATCTTAATTAAAAACCACCTTTCAATCACCACAACCGAGAACCACAACCCTCACCACTTTCCATGTTTCCCTTTCTTCTTTCTTTAACAACAAACCGCCACCTTTTCCATCCCCAACAACCGTCACTCAAAACTGCACCTGCGAAATTATTTCTGCTGCTGCTTCATTACTAGTATTCGCTGTTGTAGTGAACTAGTCCAGTTTTAAAACCACCACCAAAACAACACGAACTACTACTGCAGCTGCAGACTGTTTTTCTGATTTGATTGAACAACAACCTGATCACAGTAAAACGCTAAGAAAACCCTCCTTGTTACCCTTCGTTTTATGTACAGCTGTTGTAACAGATTTAAGCTTGAACCACACTGCTAAACCTGCTATTACTTTTCAATTATTTCAATCGAAAAATGAAGTAACTTTTTCATGTTTCTGTTTCACGAAAAAAAAAATTGAAAAGATAATGTTATTGTTTAATATACTAGTGCGTGATCTTTTCTGTTGTGGCAGACAACAATTAAATAAACAAAGCCACTTGATTTTGATAGGGTTACTCGACCGAATCCTTTATATACATACATACAGGGGCCTGACTTGGGCTAAGAGATAGGGACTATTTTTAATGGGCCATTTCTTGGAACCTTCATTTTCTGTTTCGGTTAAGATGCAGTAGCTCGATGTTGCTCTCTTCAATCTGTCTCTATTTCAGTTACGGTATTAAATGAGTTAATGAAGGTGATAGTAATGAAAATGTTAGTTGTTGATTACATGATAGAAGTTGATAGATGATTAAATGGTAATGTCGTAAAGGATTAAGATAGATAGTGGAAGAGGATACATAAAATGCCGAAAATGATAATCGATAATATTGATGGCATAATGGTGATTTCGAGTAACAATGAGATAGATAATGATGATTAATGATTTTAGGATGATAATAAATCACGAATTGAACTGGATGATTAGGAATGACGATAAAATGATGATCACATTATAATAATATGATTAGATGATGTTAAGATCGTGATTTTTGTGATGATCGGATTTATGTTCTATGATAATGATGATCGTGATGCTAAGTGGTGATGGGATGAATTGTTATTATTATGATGGAGCAGATGGTTAAAATGATAAGTATGGGTTTAATTCCAAAACAGTTGAACGGTTCAATGGTTTAGTAGTGTTGGTCTTGAACGAGAGGTCACGGGTTCGAGCCCGGACTCTAGCAATTCTTTTTTTTTAAAGCTTATTTCAAAAGGTAGTCTTATTATTATTATTGTTATTATTATTATTATTGTTATTATTATTGTTATTATTATTGTTAGGTATTAAGTATTATTATCAAAACTATTATTTTCATTATCATTATTATGAAACTTATCATTTTTATTAAAAACTACTATTATTATTATTATTAGTATCATTTTTATTAAAATTATTTTATTATTATTTTTATTACTTTTATTATTATTATTATTATTATTATTATTATTATTATTATTATTATTATTATTATTATTATTATTATTATTAGTACTATTATTATCATTATTATTATTATTATTATAAGTATTATTATTATTATTATTAATATCATTATTATTATCATTATTAGTAAAAGTATTATTATTATAGATATTATAGATATTATAGTTATTATTATTATTACTATTATATTCATCATTCTTATTATTAGTATTAGTATTAAAATTAATATTAACATTTTTAATAAGATTACCTTTATTATTAAAACTATCATTTTTATTATAGTTAATAGGATCATTAATATTATTATCATTATTATTATTATTATTATTATTATTATTATTATTATTATTATTATTATTATTATTATTATTATTATTATTACTACGTATTATTATTATTATTATTATTATTATTATTATTATTATTATTATTATTATTATTATTATTATTATTATTATTATTATCATTACTAATATTATTTTTAATACATATAACATAGCAAAAATTAATATTTTTATTTATAAAAAATATATATATTAAATGAATATGTAAAACATATAATTTATTAATATAAAAATGATATAACTAATAAATTTATATATATATATATATATATATATATATATATATATATATATATATATATATATATATATATAATTGTTTGATTACAATTATATGTGTTAATATATATATAAATGATATATGTTTGTGAATCCGAGGCCAACCCTGCATTGTTCAATATCGTCATATGTATTTTTACTACAAAATACAGTAGTGTGAGTTTCATTTGCTCTCTTTTTAAATGCTTTTGCAATATATATTTTTGGGACTGAGAATACATGCACTTTTTTTATAAATGTTTGACGAAATAGACACAAGTACTTGAAACTACATTGTATGGTTGGATTATTAAACCGAATATTGCCCCTTCAAGTCTGGTAACCTAAGAATTAGGAAAATGGCCCCTAATTGACGCGAATCCTAAAGATAGATCTATGGGCCTAACAAACCCCATTCTGGAATTTGGAATGCTTTAGTACTTTGATTTAAATGGTGATTGCAATTGCCAATATTTATGGCATACTTGCGAGTATGCAGGGATATTCTATATGCATTATGTTAATGTCGGTTACCAGGTGTTCATCATACGAATGGATTTTTATACACTTGCGAGTGTAATGATATTTATGAAAATGAAATCTTGTGGTCTATTAAGATTATGGAAATGATTATTATGATAAACCTATGAACTCACCAACCTTTTGGTTGACACTTGAAAGCATGTTTATTCTCAGGTATGAAAGAAATCTTCTGCTGTGCATTTGCTCATTTTAGAGATATTACTTGGAGTCATTCATGGCATATTTCAAAAGACATTGCATTCGAGTCATTGAGTTCATCAAGATTATTATTAAGTCAATTATAGTTGGATATATTATGAATTGGTATGCATGCCGTTAACTTTCGATGTAAAGAAAGTTTGTCTTTTAAAAAAACGAATGCAATGTTTGTAAAATGTATCATATAGAGGTCAAGTACCTCGCGATGTAATCAATTGTAATGTATTCGTCCAGATGAATTAGGACGGGTCATGATAATATCTATCTATACTATACATAATAAGAAAACCATAATAGAGTCATTAAAAACTTAAACTTTCAATCTTAGTCATCCATTCAAGATTAATGATTAAATACCCACCATTAGATTAGCCAACTCATCTTAATGAACTCATTAAGAAAAAATCAGCCATGACTGGACCAAAATACCCCTGGAATTCAGAAAACACACGGGTGTTCCTTCAAAAAATAGGGGTCTTTTTTGCTGATTCGAAAAACCCTAAATGTTTCTAAATGGCGGCACACATATTTGTTGAGTTCTCTCATCATCCAAACTCTATCACTTGAATCTGAACGTCAGATTATCAAATTCGAATATACCGAATGTGATTCAATCTAACCGAGAGTGTACAGATTCTATAATCTTCAATCTCTGGATCGATATAGTGATGTAGAATCACTTCCTGGAAGCTCTGATATCAAATGATAGGTCAGATCATAGTGAGATTAGAAGATGTGATGAGTTAGAGTGAGACTCGGTAAGTGAAGAACAGATTTGGTATTAGAGAAAATGGGTAAAATTACATTCCACAGTTTCTTAAACTTAGTTACAATGCAAAGGCTATCTAGTTAGAACTACTTAGGTTCTTTATATAGCTCTTTTCAAGGAACCTTCATTTAGGCTTGTTTCACATTAACACTATACATCCTTCGGGGTCCTAACATAATTGTTTCCGGATGTATGTGTTCGTGTGAATTTTGTTTTCTTAATAAAATTATTTCTTTTAAAAAAAATATGAAATTAAAAACTTCTCGCAGTTCTCGTCCTTTTGTGATTCTTGTTTAAACTTCCCCACACACACACACTCTCTCTCACACACACACACACACACACACACACACACACACATATATATATATATATATATATATATATATATATATATATATATATATATATATATATATATATATATATATATATATATATATATATATATATATATTAAAACAATAATTGTAAATCTTGTAATTTATGTTTAACAGTTACAATAAATATGTATAAAAAAAAGCGTAACAATAATCCTCCATGTCACATTCTAGTTAAATTTCGCCACGTGTCAGTTCAACAGTTTTCGTCAGTTTCTTTATTTAAATCATAGTTAATTCTATATCTTTTCCTTTATAAATAATTAATACTTTCCTTATTAATATTTATATTTTTTAGAAATTCAAAATCAAACGAATATTTCATAGTGATGATCATTTTCATATTTTGAGGTTGAATGTGATATTTCCATAAATACATATTTGTAAACAAACATAACGATTCATTCATTCATTCATTCATTCATATAACGATAATTTATTATTTTTTATTTTCATTTTCGTACGTGCACTCAAATTCATCTATCTTTTTACACTCATATTCATCTTTTTTGTACGCATATCAATTTTTTTACATTTGCGGACACGTATTTTAACGGACGGGTTCATAAATGTGTCACTATATGCTCAATTATAGTCGCTATTATCATATTGTTTTTTGTTGTTGTTGTTGTTGTTGTTGTTATTAAGTAATTTGATATTGTTGATGTTGGGTTATTTAAGGTTGTAACTATTAGGATATACTGTTCTACGTATATTATGACATTGAAAGAGTGTCAGTGGTATCAAAAATTTGAGGAGTCTGCTTGAGATTTGTAAGATACAAATGTTAAAGAATTGCGCAACATTGAACGGGGACAACTTATTGTTTCATTGTAATTGTATTAAATACTAACATTTACATAATAATATTTTGAGTACTAGTGCTCTTAATACTAATGTTATAATTATAAAGGGTTTTTCATTGTAATTGAATTATACATTTTATTAATATTAACACTAACGTTATCAAAAACTATTTTATACAAATACCGTGCAACGCACGGGCTCTTAAAACTAGTACATATTATAAAGCACGCGCATTTATGCTGATGTGTCACCTCCTATTTAATTATGACACATGTCATTTTATCGCTTTTTCCCATATATTAATTAATTTTCTCAAATAAAAAAAGTATTCGTATTTTAAATTTAATTCATTTACTTAAATACTAAATGTGCTAATATTATTATTAGCTATTATCAGGTATACACATAAAAATATAGTAAACAAGATCTATATCCAACTAGAGAAGATTATATTTTAAGCATAAATTGTGGAGAAAAGATTATATGTAAGCATAAATTGTACTCCATAACACATATATGTGTGTAAAATATACTCGAAATAAACGAATAAACTTTCAATGTAATTTAGGAATATAACTTAATTTAAATAAACAATCAAATATCTATATTAAATAAAATATATGATATTGAAACAAACTTAATATCAAACTTTTTGATATTTGCATACACGTATTTTAACGGACGAGCTCAAAAACGCATCATTATATGTTTAAGAAGTTGTGCGACATTGTAAACGAATAAACTTTATATAAAATTTAAGTATATAGATTAATTTAAATAAGTAATCAAGTATCTATATTAACTACAAAATATGATATTTAAATAAACTTGGAGTATATCATACTTCTTGACATTTGGGGACACGTAATTTTATGGACGAGCTCATAACGTATCACTATATGTTCAAGAAATTGTGCGACAATGAATGAGAACTATTGATTGTTGTATTGTAATTGTATTCAATAATAACGTTTATGATTCTAATGTTTTCAATACTATTGCTTTCTTAGTCATGTTATCAATAATAAAAGGATTTTGCATTGTAATTGTATTATACATTTAATCAATATTAATACTAACATTATCGAAACTAATTTATACAATTATCGTGTAACGCACGGGTTCATAAAACTAGTTTTAATATAATTAACGAGCCTACTTGTTATAACAACTAAAATATAATTAACGAATCTAAACAAGCCAAACTCGAGCTTATATAACTTTAAACGATCCGTATCGAATTTAAACATATTAGACTATTCGTCTTAGGGTTCAATCGTTTTAAAAATCATAAAACGAATTTAAAATCTACTTGTTATGATTATTTTTGTTGAATTATTATTTTTTAGATTTTCGGTTTTAACTGAAACCGAATCGATTTTCGGTTCGTTTCAGTTTTGAATTTGAAATCGCTTTTTGTTTTAGATTTTGCCTTTCAAAGTTTTCAAAACCAAACAAACCGAGCCAAATTAAATAAGAAAATCGAACTGGTGAACACTCTACTTCGTTGATAGTAGGACTTCGATTTTAGTGGTGACTGAAGCGGCATAACTTGATGAAGTTTTTTGGGATTTTGACTCCCTTGATTTGCCTAGTGGTTGTGAGTATGCATCATCGCCAAACATTTGCTAGGTTGGGTTCTCGTGTTGCTTCCCTGGTTCCTCGTCAAGATTAAAGTCGCCCAAAGTAATAAACTCCCTACCTTTGTTTGTCTGAATAGCTTCCGGGTTGATTCAATATTGCTTTTCTCGTTGAAAACTTCAAGCTACATATTTTGTAAAACTATTTAAGGTCTCGTCCTTGTATTGTGCTTTACAATGAGCCCTGAAATCGTCATCTTTCTCACCAATATGTAATTGTCGTTTTAACAACGACTAACGATTCCGCCATATTTTCTGCACGCTTCATTCAATTTTGTCCATTTAGAGGACAACATGTCTTTTCTACATTCGAATGGTGGACTCCTCGAATTCTACTCATTAATAACCACATTCCAAAATGAAAGTGCATTTTAATCGATTCCTTGGTTTGGATCCTCTGAAGTCGCAATCCAGGATTTAACTAATCTCAGCTCATATTCGGTTTCCCACGCATATTCAACCCTCTTGGGTTTATGATTGGACGTTTCGCTAAACTTTTCTTTACCATTTGCTCTCGACTTTCTCCAGGTTATTTGTGGTTCGTGTTGTGTTACAGTTTGTGTTTGATAGTTCATTTGTGATTGTTGCCACATCAAAAATTGTTGATATTGCAAATGGTTTATTTGGAGTTGTTGATTTTATTGTGAAAATTGACCGAATCCCATATATGACGAATTACCTTGAATTTTGAGTTGAGCGTGGTGAGTAGGGTGAAAGAGGGATCCATTGTGAATTCACATGAAATGAATTGTTGAGGGTTAAAAAAGGAACAAAAATAATTGTAATATGAAATATGATATGACTTGCTTTTCAAGATCTTAAATTTTTTATTAAATATTATACAATTATATAATAATAATAATAATAATAATAATAATAATAATAATAATAATAATAATAATATAATAATAATAATAAATAAATAATAAATAATAAAAGAAAAGTGAAAATGAGCGTCACTTAGGCCACGAAACCCCAGGCTACGGGGGCCTCGACGACCTCGAGGAGTGGGGACGATGTCACGAAGAGAGAAACTGGGTAGGTGACATCTTCCACTTCGTGTTCTCTTACGTCTCATTTAGTTTTTTTCTTATTAAGTTTTGAATAAATAAACCGAAATAAATCATCTCATGTCTGTCATAAATCATATTCTTGGTGATTCATGTGAATACCAAAAGCAAAAAAACTCTATATGCCTAAATAAATACTGTCCTTTGAGTATTGTGTAATTAAATGGAAATTCTTTTCAGAAAAATGGGCATGTTTGCTGAGGTTGTCGAATGTGTTGATCTGGATTCGTATTCCAATATTCTTGCGATGGGTTCGGGGTCCGGTTTCGAGATGGTGGTTCCTTTCTCTCCAAAGGCTAATGAGTTTTTTAGGTTCGTTGGGGTTGAATTACAAGGTTTTCCGGTCAAGTATATTTCTGACGACAATATTAAGAGAGTTGCTAGCAGTGTGGGTACGGTGGTGAAGGTGGCTCAACTGTAACGACCCGGATTTTTCCAATCGTTTTATACTTATGAGATTAATATTTATATAAATTAAACCTTACCAACATGATAAGCAATCCAAATTGTTGAGACTTGTATTTTTGAAAAGAGTTTTACACAACGTTTGACCGTCCAATTTAACCGGTGATATCACGAACTATATAACATACGATAATTATACGTTTGTGTATATATATGTATTTATATATATTTAACATGATCTAAGGATGGTTTAACATCTCATTGTGTACTAATGACAATGAGTTATAAGTATATTTTGAAACTACTAACTTAAGTTTTCAAAACGATAACTATACATAACATTCTTTGATATATATACTTATAACCTATAATGCTTATACATGTATCGTATATATAATGTATTTAATCACATTTTAAGGACTTAAATACATAAAACAATATAAGTATATTCACAAAAGATAGCTATATTTGAATTCTCATTCCGTTTCCTCAAGATTTCTATACGTATATCTAGGGTATATGTACCCGTATCATACCCAGCTTCTATATGTATTTACTATTGGTATATACACATCAAATCAACATCCTAATCAACATTATTACTACCCTAGATATGAGGTAACTAGGATTTGTCAAGTAGCATGAATTATTAGTAAGAAAACAAAATTAGGAATCCTTTTCTTTCTTTATAAACTAAAAACGTTTTTATGAATGAACACCATTTCTTCACTCCATTTTCTCATACCTACACCCTCATTTCTCTCTCAAAATACTCCTAACTTCATACTTGAGCATCTCCAAGCATTTTCCCCATCATTTAGCTTCAATTACAAGCCTTAAACACCATAAGAAAACTCTTTCAAGAACATATCAAAATAACCACCCATTTGAAGAAGTATATTTCCAACCTTTTGATCTAACTCCACCACTCTTTGATTCCAAGATTTTTTCTTATCTCTTACAGTAACTTTGTCCAAGTAACTTGAGGTAGTAACCTTTTTCATAATCTTGTTCGATTCATAATTATATAGCTATCTTATTTTATGTTGTAAAATTTTAACAACAAGAACATAGTTTGAATGATTTCAAACTTGTTTGCAAACTAAATAGATTTTTCTAACTTAACTTTTAAAACACTTCAAGACCTGTAATATATCATAATGATATGCCAACTTAACAAGATATAACTTGGTTTTACAAAGAACACCTTAAAACTGAATCTACGTCGTCGGAGTGCAACCGGTGGCTGTTTTGGGTTGGATAATTAAAAACCATCTTGAACTTTGAATTGGAAGTTCATGTTCTGGAAAAATGATATTTCTTATGAATATGTTAACACATAAAAATTTCATGGTTTAACTCAAAGTGTAAGTATTTTTAGAAAAATGATCATTAAATGTTGTTTTTATGATGAAAAATGATCACTTTCATAAGTTTTACCAAAGTTTGACCTATAACCTGTGATTTTGAATACAAACTAAGGTATTTTCAGTTCATATTCTTAAAATTTGACTCGATCCAAGGAAGTAGCAAGTTGAGCCAACAAAAACGGAGTTGTAATGAAGAAACTACGACTAAAACAAGATTGGGTATCCGAAGCTAGTTTAGCTACGAAAATATTTGGAGATAAAGTAAATTAATCATATCTTTTCTAATTAATATAATATTTTATATATAATTACTTATGATTTGATTTTATATATTTCAGGACCACCCGTAAACAACACGAGAAGATTAATCATAAGACCTCATGATTGTACGCAACACGTCATTTGACAACACGGTACTTTATGTACGCAACACGTCATTTGACAACATGGTACCATGGGTCGAGATTAATTCTGATCAATACGAATACGATGGGGTCTTTATTTATTTTATTGAGCAACTAATTGTGGACCACTAACATCGGACTGCTAACTACGGACTAAGAAAATATTATAAGTATTATAAGTATATATATATATGTAACGATTACTTGAAAAGAAAATATGTTGATATATTATATATATATGGTTAGGTTCGTGATATCTATCGGAGACCAAGTCGAGTTAAATACCTTCAAGGCAAAAGTGAGTATATAGTCCCACTTTTAAACTCTAAATATTTCGGGATGAGAATACATGCATTTTATGATTTACGTTATGGACACAAGTGATTAAAAATATATATTCTACGTTGAGTTGTACCACTGGCATACTTTCCTGTAGCTTGGTAACTACTATTTACATGTGGTATTGTAAACGCGAATCCTATTGATAGATCTATCGGGCCTGACAACCCCAACCGGACTGGACGACCAGTATTCAACGGTTGCACAGTACTTCGTTTTGGTGACTACACTTGGTACAGTGTAGTGAGATTTCATAATAAAGGGAATATGCGACGTTGATTAAATGTTAAGTATGGTTATCAAGTGCTCAACCACTTAGAATATTTTTATTAAAACGTTTATGTATATGAAATCTTGTGGTCTATATTTATAACGCTGCTAGCATTAAACCTATATCTCACCAACTTTATGTTGACGTTTAAAGCATGTTTATTCTCAGGTTCCTAGAAGTCTTCCGCTGTTTGAATATATGTTAGAGAAACCATGTGCATGGAGTCATACATGTTTTATTCGAGGAAGCATTGCATTCACAAAATCATCACCGTGTATTTATTTTGACTGCATTGTCAACGGAAGTATTCTTGTAAACTATTATTTACGGTGATTGTCTATATGTAGAAATCATCAGATGTCGAAAACATTGAATTTTAAATATTCATTTATGGTATATCTTTTCAAAATAATGCAATGTTTATAAAACGTATCATATAGAGGTCAAATGCCTCGCGATGTAATCATATGTTATTGTATTCGTCCCTATGGATTGGGTCGGGTCGTTTCATGTGGTATCAGAGCAGTGGTCTTAGCGAACCAGGTCTGCGTTAGTGTGTCTAACTGATAAGTCGTTAGGTTGCATTAGTGAGTCTGGACTTCGACCGTGTCTGCATGTCAAAATTTTGCTTATCATTTTGTGTCGAAAATCATCTACTTATCATCTGTAGGAAATTACCTGCTTATCATCTTAAGTCTAAACGCGTCTTACTGCATTCATTGCATGAATGGTGTATAGACAAAATTCATATCTTAGCGTATTTGCTAATTCATATCTACGCGTATCTGTTACTGTAAACTTTGTCTAACATATTCCGTAAATCCCTCCGTAATCTATGAGATCTTTTGTTCTATATATGTGGATATTCTATATAATTAGAATATCACCTGATAGCCGGAAAATCATTTCATATCGAAAAATCCTTTATTCAATCATACGAAATGGAACTCGTCACTAGTTGAAGTCCCTCGGATTCCGATATGGAATACCACTCAAGCTCCTAAAGCAGTGTGACCGGAATGGATCAACCAATCAGTCATCATCTATTTTGGATGGATTGGGGATGGGTTCGTAGCCTCCTCAATCATTAGAGACAAGAAGAAGGGGATCCCTTCCATCCACCAAATTGCCCTCTTGAAGATGAACCTGAAGCACTTACCGGCGAACCTGTTCGAGAAACCATTTTCTCTCTCATTTCCAGAGTATCTCGTCACGATTATATACTACATCAAATTCTAGATTTTATTTATCCGCTCGTCCGAACCGACAATCACCCCGGTGTAATAGAAGAAGTCAACGAGCTTCGCACTCGGGTAGTGGCTTTGGAGAATACGGTACGAAGGTTACAAACACCATCAGCAGCATCAGCAGCATAACCAGTACCGTCAATAACATTAACATCGCAAGCCTCAATACCCTAAGCACCAGCAGCATCACCAGCATCAAAGTTATCACCATCATCAACATCAACTGGATCATTACCACCACCAACAATCACATCCGCATCACACGCCTCAATATCACCATCAGTACCTCGAATATCAACGTCACACGCACCATAGATACCAAGAAGTACCAACAACAACAAACGATGAAGTATTGATTCATAACTTCATCGGAGAAACATTCTATGGTGATTATGTAATCTCTAAAGACATAGAGATTACCTATTTCTGCCTTAACCATAAATCAGATGAGTGGACAGAAATGATAAAAGGAAGATTAGAAACCCCGACAAGAATGATGCGTAAGGTACAAGCTAGACTTGTTTTTACCAACAGCATCAGCAATACCCTTAGCCTCACCAACACAGTCAGTGCTGTCAAGATCGTTAGAATCATCAGCAACTTTAACATCACAAGCTCCATCAGTTCAAGAATCACCGTGGACATCATCAATAACGCGTATATTGCATCAACGAGTTATGAAGTATTAACTCATTCTTCTGAAGAATTTATATAAATATTATATATATATGAATTCGGAAACCAAAATAAATCTTTTCGTACTAAGCTATTAAGTATGAATTGAAAAAGGGTAGATACTACTCGTTTAAATTCATACTACAAATATGCAATGATGTACATCCTTCGTCAGCAACTTAATCATCGTTAACTACAATCCCTGTTTCAATTCAATGAATTTCGTTTTATAATAAACCAAGTGTATTATTCAATAATATGTTTGATTTTACACTTTCATCTTCAATGTACTCGAAGCTTACTGGGAAACAACATTCATATCTTGCGAAGTTAGCAAGAGTTCAATGAGTATCAGCATGATTCACTAAGGAAATATATATAAGAATAAATAATGAAGTATTGATCCATAACTTCATTAATATTCTGTGAAGAATATGTGGTTCCTAATCATTTTAGAGATTACTTATTCTAGCTCAAACCGAAAATCAAATGAGTCTAATATTATATTGACTTATTAAATTCACGATTACATCTGAAGAAGATATATATGTACATACATTTTCATAAAGATTGTAATAAAATTCTCTGGTACAAAACATTACTTGTGAAATTTTTTTTTAACGGGTAGGTAATACCCGAGAGATATATAAATTCACAATTAATATGATTATATTCTTCGACTCTGATTCAACAATCATCAACTATACTCACTACCTTCACAATAATATACATTCTTTCATAGAAATCAAAACAACCATTCTCATCCAAATTTGATTACGACAAAATGAAATCCAAGTCAAGACTTAACAGAAGACATCACTCTTAGGACTCTTACATCTTTCAAAACTATACTTTGACTTCAAAACTATGCTAGAACATCATTCGATTCTTGGAACCCAGAAAAATATTTGTATCATTCAAAGTCCTAAAACATCATATGTATATTAACGATTACAATCTATGATCAAACCCTTCAAAATTCCTGAAGACACTTCAAATAATGGACAATCGAGATGATGATCCAACCACACATTACCCGCAGTCTTGCACCTGAAAAGCTCTCGAAACCAAGGACATAATTTAATACATATCCGCGTTAAATCTTTTAGCATTTATTAGCAAAAATAACTTTGCGATTCCTTTTCAAAATAGCAAATTTTGTCACAGTTTCAGCAAGTCAACCTCGACTTTCCATTCGAAGTAGCCTTATTATAACCTGTAATACATACGATTACCCTTTTGTTACCAGGGAACCTTTTATATTCCACGACATTATCAGCAGATGTACCAGCAACTCGTTACCCCTTTGGCGGAATCAACAATTGGTATTTTGAAATCTCGCAGCATTTCTATTTCGGCAGTTATATATATATATATATATATACAACGTCTATCCCCAAGAATTACATATTTCAAATGTGAAGTTTCTGAAAAATGCTCCAGTCTACGAATTAGTGCTATTAAGTTTTGGAAAAGACTGATAAAGTGGTAAAGAGAGTAGACAACAATTACGGTCAGAAGTTTGACAATAAAGAATAATAGATTGGAAAAGCTCGAACGAAAAATTTG